>NW_007577911.1:284995-305034 GCF_000690725.1 Stegastes partitus
TTCAATCATTTTCCCTTAAAATAAAAGGTAGTGAGACAACAGGCCAAGGAAGATTTTCGACAATTGCCCAAATGTGACTGAGTCTGACAAGCACTTTGATATCAGCCTATCTACAGAAGAGATGACATTTAATGAATCCCTTTGATGACTGAAAGGCTAGACAGTTCTACTGACCCAATCAAAGAGACTGAAAAGTGCTGTTTTATCAACTGTGTGATGAATATTCATGCACTTGCTGTGATGAATGGAATTTTCTGTGTAACCTTTCGATGATAATTTTGTCTGAGCGAAGAATCATAACCCAGATTTCATCCATCTCAGCTCCTGTTTGCGTCTTTAAAGCTCTTCTTCTACAGCAAAGTTTTAGTTGAGCACGTTTTCCATTGTCTTAATGGAAAGTGCACTGTCCCTTAACAGTACAGCACCATAAATGAGGCAGGTGCTTTTACAGGCCCGAAAGAAATTTTAATAAAGAGATAATAAAAAATGTTATGTAATAAGATCTGTGGTTATAAAGTGAAGATCTTCATGCTTTGTCATTTTGGAATAAGCTATTATATCTGAATGCTTGCCAAAAGTGCTTTTGTATTCTGCAAGAAATTCACACCGCTGTTGATCTTGTGTTCATTTACTTATTTTACGCCGCTTGTTGCTGATGGCAGCAAATTAGAGCTGGTAAACTTTAAACTTCATGTATTTAAACATACTATTGTACTAAAGTGCATTTAGGTCTGACACTGTCACTGAACACAGCATGTCACCTTATTTTCGCCAAATTAAAGTAAAATAATGGTATTGATTGATTATTCTGCTGGTATTTATTACAAAGAATATTCAGTTTTCTAAATTGAGTTCAATCAGTTGTAGTACCAGCAGGATAAAACCAAACATAAAAACATATTTATGAAATTTCTGGATTAGAATACATGTTGGGGTCCCATGGCCATTAGACGTTTGTGATAGTGTAACAACACGGCTTTTTTTGGTGATGTACAGCTCAACATGTTTACAGATAAAACACATTCCCTCAGCTGAGAATCGCTCACAAAGAATAGTCAGGAAATGATTTGGTTAAAGGGAGACGCTTCTTATAGCCAATCTAAATCCAAAACTCTGAACATAACCTGCCCCAGTTAGCTCTGCACCATCATGGTGATCTAGCCAGGTAAGAGCCACTGAAAACTCTGACGTTAAACTCAACACACGTCACTAATCTTGCTTTGTAGTACGGCCTTCAGATCTGTCCTCTGCTACCCCTCGCTGAGCATAAACAGGTGACTGCTACTGTAGCCTTCATTAAACTTGCATTTATTACCCACAAATGTCTTTGTGCTTGATTGACCGAGAAGTATTTCTGCCCAAAAAAAATGCATGTGTTTCTACAAGCTGCTATTACCATGGAAGGGGGCTGGTGATCAATAAATCAGAATCAATAATGTCTTCCCTGAGTCATAGTCTCCGATCTGTGGTGCTAGATTCAGTCAGCAGCGGAGTGGTTACGCTTCCTCTGCTCATAGACGTGCCATAATTCTTTTCTCTCTGCTGCCTTTACAATTACACTGGCTGTATTAAAGCAATTTTTCATTCAAAAGTCTCAGGGCTGAGAGGAAACAAATAGGCCGAGCACAGAATACGTGGTCCCAGGCCTGTTCATGACTCCCTCACACACTTGTCTCTGCCTTTCCCGTACTCACATTAAGGATGGAGTCAGGTCCTCCCCTATGCCATGAGGGAACTAACTCACCAGGAAATTACACTCAGAGAAAGTCGATAGTTTTCTAAGCCGATAAATTTGTGTCCCACTGCTGAGGACAAAGCAGTAGAGGAGAAATGGAACTGTGTATTTACATTTTGTTTTCTTTATTTATATTTTCTTTATTTAATGAATTACTTAACTGTTCATTACTTTATCACTAAATGTCAAAAGTAATGACGATGCCGGATCTGTAAAGTGATTGTTAATAAGAGTTTCCAAGGTTGCAATAATGAGCCTTACTTATGAAGCACAAGCCCAGAGTTAACCTTCAGTATCAGGCTCAGAAAAAAGCTGAACAATAAATTTGATGGTATCTCATCAGCTGTGTTTGAATAAATCAGGGATATGAACCAATAAATTAAATGTGCTCTTGAAAAAAAGTCTTCTTCAGTACAATCAAGTCATCACATATTTCACTTTGTACAGTGAGAATGAACCTGATGAACAGACTCCTTTGGCCTGCTTCATTTGACACCGTTGCCTCACAGCTAGAAGATCCCCAGATCGGATGCCCACGATGTGTCTGCGTGGAGTTTGCATGTTCTCCCCGTGCAGTGTGGGTTCTCTGCGGGTTCTCCAGCTTCTTCCCACAGTCCAAAAACATGTTGAGGTTAATTGGTTAATTGGCGGCGTGAATGTGAGTGTGCTTGGTTGTCTGTCTCTAAGTGTAGTCCTGTGATAGACTGGTGACCTGTCCAGGTGAACCTGCCTTCACTGTGAGTCAGCTGGGATAGACTCCAGCCCCCCATGACCCTAGTGAGGATTAAGCGGAGTATAGATAATGGATGGATTTGGCAAAGCATCACTAAAACCTGACACCAACACTCATAATAAGAGTGTTTTATTCTATGCACTCTGCAATGCTAAACTGACTACTCATTATGATGATTAATGTTTATTTTCACAGATTAAACACTGGAAATAGCTCCATGGTATCATGAACAACTGCACATCTTAAAGCAGAATTCAAGGAGGCTGGAAAGGCAATGACTTTCTACTAATTCAGAAGAATTTCATCTAGCCTGGTAGGACACTTTTATCACATATAAAATAGCAATTCGTAGGACAAGAACAGCTTAAAATTCATATTTAATTGAGGAAACCAATTTCTTTTTAGCACTGTAGCCAGGCTGACAAAGAGTCACAGTTCTGTGGAACCTAGTGTTCCTTTAGCTCTCAGCGGTGAAGACTTTATGTCCTTCTTCACTGATAAAGTTTTGAATATTAGACAAACAAATCATTAACTTGTGCAGCAGCTCTAGAAGCTTCCACAGGACCAGAATTAGACTGCTTCTCTGCTATAAATCTCTCAGAGCTCCCAGAGAGAACCCACGCTGCACGGGGAGAACATGCAAACTCCACACAGAAAGATCCCAGTGTCCTCACTGGGATGCGAACCGGCAACCTTCTTGCTGCGAGGAAATGGTGTTAACCACTGAGACACCTTGCAGGCCAAATTTAAAATCCTGCTTCTCAAATATAAAACTCTTAATGACCAGCTCCATCTTATCTTAAAGACCTTATTGTGCCGTATCATCCTAACAGAGCCCTTCGGTTTCAGACTGCAGGTCTACTTGTGGTTCCAGAGTTTCCAGAAGTAGAATGGGAGGCAGATCCTTCAGTTATCAGCTCCTCTGTAGTGGAATCAGCTCCCAGTTTGGGTTCTGGAGGCAGACACGCTCTCTACTTTAGGGTTAGGATTAAAACTTTACTCTTTGATAAAGCTGATAGAGCTGCTCAGGATCACTTGAACTGTCCCTTAGTTATGCTGCTACAGGTTTAGACTGCCTTGGGATTCCCATGATGCCCTGGCCTCCTCTCCTCTCCTCTCCATACAGTTATAACCACCATTACATGTCGCTAACTCTGTGTTTTTCCCGAGGTCCTGTGTTTGTTCTCTCTGCAGATATATCACTGGATCTGGAGCTTCACGTCTCTGATCTGATCCTCACCAGCCCCCAACATGTTCATTATTCTGTTTGTATTGTTTGTCTGCTGTCCGTCTGCTATTCCCTCCCCCAACCATTAGTCAAAAATAATGCTTAATCTGTTACAAATTACGATCAAGTTGATGAACACAGTACACAGGAGAGCATGCTGTAACTTAAACTTAACAGTAAGTTAGTCTTTGAATATTATTGTTTGCGCTTCGATATTTTAAAGCAGGTTAAATCAGGAAACACAACCTTGATCACCGAGTTACCTGGGTACAGCAAACACCTAAACATGTAGTAATACATTAATATTAACAGATTGACACCAGATCACAGAAACACCACAACAAGCACATGGGATTTGCTGGCAAGCAAATGGGTCACCAACACGGATGGGAATATTTGAACAAAGTGTGGGTATGACAAAAAATATTGGCAGCGACCCACAAGAAAAACAAAGACTGCTTTTTCAAGCAATGGATTAAAGACAACACCAAAACAGTCCATGCACCACCAAAAGGACATCAATCTTCTGGGGGCCCAAAAATAAGGGAAGAGTTTTAAATAATACCCCAAAATTTCCCCAGAGATAAAATAAAACTTGCCATGTAGTTTGCTGTGGTCACACCCGGGTATGCAAGATCAAAACGGGTAACCAGTGCAGGCTGCAAGTAAGAAATGAAAGACAGGATCACTAGCCAGTATATTTGAGTAAAGAGAGAGAGACAGAAAGAGAGAAAGAGAAGGGAGTCTTATGTGGCAGAAAAACCTTTAGTAATGGTTACCTAGTCACATGTTATGTGGAAGGAGAAGAAAAAAAATTCTCTGAGAAGGGTTAAAATTGAATGAGGATGAAGGGAAGTGGATCATTGTGGCTTCCTGCATTATTCCAACGAGTGCGGTGCCCGTTCAGAACAGGCCTGCAGCGCTGCTAGTTGCAGCCCTTGCAACATCATTGACCAACTGCTCATCCAATCTACTTACCATTCACACAGTTATTAAAATGTTCACAGTAAATCCCAAATACCTCATTAGATATAATGTGAGACACAGGGTTAACACACTTGTTTTAACAACCAACTTATTATTAAAGTAGTTATAAAGGTTTTTTTCATTACTCAAATAATATATTTCTTTCAAAAATAAATGTCAAAAAACGGTCTCATTAACATTTCAACATTTTTATTATCACCTATAATAATATAATAATCGTATTATTAATCATAACAGAACATGCGTTTCAGACGCCTGACCAGAAAACCACAGGACCTGAAATTCAAAAGTACACACAGATTAATTCAACCAGTCATAGCGAGCCCTTCTGTGAACTCAAGAATCTATATTTTAGCTTCACTTAAAACTGAAAAACATAATAATATCAATTTTTTTCAACACGTGCAATATGCAGTAAAGATAATCAGGGATAAATATACAACACTTTACAGACAGTAAAACAGTCCACAATGTTGGCTTAAGCAGTTTTATCAACACAAAATATAAAACATTCGATGACACATGGTGCAACTATGCGTTAGCACAGCAGCAGTGCAGAAATGAGCTGTAGGTGGGGATGATGAAGAGACATTTAAATAAACAGCTGATCCCACCAGGTGATTCCAGTAATATGTATCTGCATCATGGTTTGTTAGGGACAACACACAAATCAGTTTATAAAACAGTTTCTGCTTGATCATCTCTGATTGGCCTGACACTTTAATAGTATAACATATAGCAATCTATAAAGCTCTTTGGGCAGTTGTAGTTTTATTCCCATTATGTCATTGATTCAGAATCTGAACTATTGAACAAGTACGTCAGATTATTTCTAGGGATGCGCTAAATTATGGAAAATAAATAAATAAATAAATAAAGTCGTCATCAAAAGTCCAATCTTGGCGCACACATTAACAAAAAGATTGATGATGCAGATGTCGACTAATGATATTTTCTGAACCACATGCAGTTGTGGTTAATCATTAATAATACAAAACAAAGCTATTATAGCTGAGTATAGATTTAAATTTAAAGAAACTCCACTATTCCAAAAGCTCAGTGTGTTTGGCCTTGGTTATATTGTGCTAATGTCATGACAGCTTTATTGTTTTTTATATTTCAAGTCACCTGTAATCAGAGAATAATATATCTGTTTGTCCAGTATTTCAGATTCTAAACTAATGGGATGATGAGAAGTAACAGTGAACATATCAGGCTTTTACCTTTAATAATTTATGAGATATTTCTACTAAGCACAGCCTCAAATTTCAATATGGGGAAAAACACTTGCTGAAAGTGGGTCAGCAGGCAGTTTAAGAAATAATAACAACAATTATCTCAAGAATTACTTGGTTTATCAATCTAAAATTTTACAGATGCCATTTTCAATATCAATAATTCATGATAAAGAAAAATAAACAAACATCTCAAGCAAATCAGAGAAAGTCAAGCAGAAGGTTCCTGATGATTTGAAAAGGAACGATCCTGATCATGTTTAGATGATTGAAAAAATAATGTTAGGTTTAAATATTAACGAGACACAAGTAGTAGTTAAAGTAAAGTAATTAAATAATAACCTGTAGAATAATTGCTAAATTAGTTTTGTTACATTAATCAACTTATTTTTTTAAAAACTATGGTCGGGTGCAGCCCTTGACTGAGTTCTACTCACAAGCTATATGAAGAGAGAGTTAGTGTTAGATAATTCTATGGGAGTGCCAATTAATCAGTCAGACTATTAATTGAGCCAATTCAATGACATTTTGACATAACTGGCATTGGCCGATTAGCAGCTCTCAAGGCTTGTAAACAAAAATGTCTGCAGACACATGTGCAGCCCTGGAATATCACATAACATATACATTCAGGCTAAATTTTACAGGACCCTGGCAAAATAGGTACTTGAGTAGAGCAAGTGTATCTTACAATTCAAAATTAGCCACTCAGATATATGAGCTGAGATAAACAGCAGCACAGCTCAGAGCCTTGGAAACAGGAAGCAAAACAAGTCAACATGATACCTGCATTATACGTCAGCATTGGTCATTAAAGCATCCATACCAGCTAAGCACTTCTGAATGCAGCCAGTGTTGAGTGTAAAGTAGTTTGGATGAGAGGCTGGTCGTTGGTAATGAGAAAGCCACAAACACAAACACTGTGGACGAAGCGACTGGCCCGTTCCAAACAGGCATGTTACGAGTTAGTGAGAGAAGAAGAGCCTCTTGTGGCATATTTCTATCACAGACCGACAGCACAAGTGCAAAATTCACATTTGAACTAACAGGAGACTCAGAACACATGCGAGAAAACCGATAATTGGGTCTGAATATTTTAACAGTTTTGGGTTCACAGCTTGTGAATAAACTGACAACCAACATGGGGTGAAGGACTGCCAACACTCAAACAACTCCTGTTAGGATAAAGTCTCGTGATAAACACCACCATAAAGGTACAGAGGCAGCATACCTGAAGACCTGCTAATTTAGCTTCTTTTGAAAGATGGGAGCTTAAATCATAAAAAAACAAAACAAAAAACCTGCACTGCAGCATAATGAAGCCAAAGGTTGGTTGAGTCACACACATCACAGCTGTTTGTCACATCAGCATAACCAACGACTGCATCGACTTTGAAACATTAACATGAAGATCCTCAGTCAGACACATGGAACGTCTCCACTGACTTATTACCTTTATTTTATATAGCACACAGAAGTATGACAGGGGGTAACATGTCACTGACAGTCTGCTGGATCCCATCACAGCATCAACAGGTTGAGCCTCATGACCACACAGGAAGAGGATACAAACAGAGCGAACACACTCAGAGCTCCTGACAGCAGACTCCATCAGAGTTCCTATTTAAATGCATGCTAACAATGTTGTTCACGACACAGTGATTTACGATTATACACAACAGAGACAGGTTTAAGATGCCCAGTGGCACGAGAGACAAGATTAAAGTTAATAAAAGAAAAATAAATCGTATTATATTCATATATTACATTCTAACCTAAAGGCCATACAGGAAATAGCAGCTGAAAAGTTGATTACAGCAAATGTAGTTTCTTCACCCCACATGATATTCAATAGAGTGTGTTTCACTATGAGTCACTTCCTTCAGAGACAATAATTACTTTTAGAAGATAAAGGATTCTTTTGCTTCCATGTACTGTAGCAGATCATATGCATAGCAGATTAATTCCAATTTTCCTTTCATTCCAACTAAAACAAAAATGATTTGCACCTCTACACTGATTGTTAATGCTATTCCTAAATATATTCTGGTCTCTCAATACTGTAAAACAGGTTAAGAATACAACTAACATGCATCATACCAGAGGTACAAAACATCCCTACAACAAAAAGAACTCATAGTCCAAAGACTAAAGTGCTGCTCAATGTTCTGTGAACCAAAACACAGCAAATATTCAGGAAAATCCTTCCCCATTAACTGTGACAGTAACTCAGTGAGTAAAACTTCACTTCAGGTCCAACACTGCCCTCTGCTGGCTCAAAAAGAGCCAAAGAGGTGAGACACAACTGCTTCATATAAGACAATGCAGGGGAAAGATGTGTGCAAGAAATGGTAAAAGCAGAAGGAAGGGAGCATACAAAGACAATGTTTTATCATTTCTAGTTGAAACGATGCAGAAAACTACAAACTCAAAGACACACTACTGTCACCAAGTCTGTGGATCGGAACGGCACATCAAAATAAAGGAACGGAGGAGGAAAAGGAGGTGGAAGGTGGGAACACATTGAAGTTTTTCAGCTCTAACTTGTATAGTATGCTCTGAAAACTGGCCTAAATTCAACCGTTGTCTACTGTCTGCTTGTGCAAAACACTCCAAGTAAACTATATTACTTCTATTAGAAACACCAGCCTTATCTCTGCTTCACAAAAACACAAACAATAGTATGTAAAATGTGTTCTAACAAACACTGAGCATTCTGTGTTCACATTTAAGCCTAAAAGACAAATGGAGAAGAAAGAAAGGGAGACTGGAAGAGGCAGTGGTTTCTATGGTGGGTGCAAAAACCCATATTTACAATAGTCAGGGAGATACTAACCTTGAGAGGTGAGATGTGGGAATGGGACACGTAGCCGTGCACATTCTCTATCTCGGACAGGTTCTTCTCGGACACGTGCACCAGCTCAGGGGCGCGCACCTTGTTTGTGAGCCGTGGGAATCCCTGGTCAAGAGGCGGAGAGTCATCTTCTTGGTAGTGGTACTGCTGAGAGTGGGAAGGGACAAAAGAAAAGGGCGGGCAAAGGAAAGTGATGAGTTTTAAATGCTGACAGTGAAAGTCAGTATATGCTTTGTATCATGCTGTTCTCAGGAATAACAGTAGAAGTGACTAAAATAATTGATTTTGATATAAGCATCATAATAGCATATTAATTTCCATTTTTCCTGCATACCTTGTATAATGCTTAGTTCTAATTAATAAACAAATGATAATTATTCCTACTTTGACAAGAAGAGTGTTATGAGACATCACAACCAAATCAATGGTTCTACACAGACTGGGGGCTTTGTAGTTTAGCCATGTAGCAGATCTAACCAGGTTTCAAACCATTTTTCTGAATACAAAAGAATAATTATAAAGGGACAGCATTTAACTCATACTGCATTATGTGTATCCCCTGAGTTCTTTTGAAGATTAAAAAAAATAAAAAGTGTTTCGAATCCACGCCAAAACCCCCAACACAGATTGTGGCCTGACATCATGCACCTGATTGTGGGTGAACTAACAAACAGGTCTCATTAGTAAAGTATTGAGCAATAACTAATAAATGTTTTGTGAAACATGATACAGGAAAGTTTCTTTACTCTCCCAACTAATTGATCCAGACATCATTTTTTATTTTTACAATGTTTTCTTGGATATGCACAGTACTACTTCTAAAACAGCAGGTTTACATGATACAAGAATGGCTCCCTGGTTAACATGTAAAAGAGTGTTGCGACCATATACAGATGATGATAGAGATGGTGATGACCATAGATATGTATAATAAAGGCTAGATGTCTAAAGGTGGCGTTTTGAACGGGATCACCCTTCGGCCATCTTGACACGGGGCAGCTCTCTGGTGGAACCTGTGGTACGTGAAGGAAGGTGAGTGATCTGCACAAATGTAAATACTCTCATCCCGGATAGCACGGATGAGACATCTAGCCTTTATTATACATATCTATGGTCATGACAGTGGCTCTTAAGTGGTTGGAACTGATGAGGTCCAGACACAGAAAATTAGAAATCTTCTACGCTACTCTAATCACATGAGTGGTACAGCAAACTGATCTGTCACACATCAGTAAACATTGTGGTGACACAGATATAAAAAAATATGTTGATGTGTGCTTGATTGCCATGATGTATTTAAATAAGATGGGGTGAATAGAAAACTACCCCCCTCCACCCCTCTCTCACCCAGGGAGCGTTCATCAAGGCAGGGGTCATGCAGGGTGGGGGCTGGCCGTTGTGGGACGACCCCTGTACTGCTGGTGGCCTGTTCTGGAGAGAGCAACAGGACTATATGTGACCACTAAGAACAAACACCACAGGTGAGACTTAACAGATTAGGTTAGTCAATTACATCCAAGATTCCAAGCATTCAAACAGCACAGACACAAAAACACAGCACAGCTAATTCATAGGTGCTGGCACATACAGCACTGGAGGGGTGATTGTGTACTAACAGGTGTCTGTGCATGCAGGACAGATGTGGACAGGGTGATTACAATCTGAACACATACATGCAGAGGTAGTAACAGATGGGTAGTCACACGGAAACAATCACACTGTCTCATGGCACAGTTACACACTCAAGTCAACGGTTTTCGGCTTGTAGGTCTGCAATACAAGCATCACGCAAATCTTTGCACAGCTGCACTGGTTTGAATGGTTTCTCTATGAGACATATCCAAAGTTAAAAGGTTGTATCAGCAGCACTTGACAACGTGTATCATTTCAAAATAGAAACTCACAACCATTATTTGCTAGCATCACCAATGTAAACTTGAAGATAGAGCACAGCGCCATTGGAGTATGTGACCTAACATTTTAATTCAGTTTAATTCATTTCAGCTTACATCGTAAAGTGAAGACCTTGTGGTGGGTTGGATTGGTGTGTATTCTAAGCACGTTAGCTCAACATCAGTCAAGGTCATGAATTGTCTCTTGATGCACTCTGTAATTAAGACCTTCCAACAGGATTAATCAGTGGTTGGCAGGAGGAGTAAAGATGAGATCCCTGTTTTGTCTTGTTTTTATCTAGAAAGCCATGTGTACCACATCCACCTTTTACCTACTAATTGCCATTTTGAAATAATTTGTGATACCAACTACAGGATAGTGCTGCCTTTGGCTTTCTGCTGCTATGATGTGCAGCGACTGACAATGCAGATGGAAACTGGGTGAAATTCCACTCTGCTTGTAACTTGCTGTACATGTACATACATAAGTGCTCACAGACACATTTTTTTAGTTTGAACAATGAAAAGCTTTTCACAAACAATCATTTGCCAACAGCTGCACCACAGACTCTTAACCTGACTGGTGCATACAGTGCTGGCTACCAGGCGACAGAGTTGTTATCTGATAAAAAGACGAGCCATGTTAGGACATCTGTGAGACTGTATTTACTGAGTGTGTCGTCCTCATGATGACAACGATACCATGCTAATATCTGGAAGGTATAATGTTAACAAGAGTCACCTTTACTTTGCTAGTTAGCACCAAACACCAAGAACGTGTTGGTGAACATGCCATTAGTTTAGTAGCTATTAGGCCAAAAGCAAAGGATGGGAAAACTACAATTTTGCATGTGATGTCATGAGATAAAAACTTGAGGGAAATTAAATTTCATGATAGCCTCCCCAACGACAAGACATTTCACTTCACCAAAACCACAAATGTGTGTGTCAAGTATCACCTCCAGCACCAACTGATCTTGCCCACAATGCAAGCCTATCTGAACAAATTTGTATTTTTGACCAACCAAAACACCAAACCCACAATCCATCCATCCATTATCTATACACCGCTTCATCCTCACTAGGGTCACGGGGGGCTGGAGTCTATCCCAGATGACTCAGGGTGAAGGCAGGTTCAGCTGGACAGGTCACCAGTCTATCACAGGGCTACACTTAGAGACAGACAACCAAGCACACCTAAATTTAATCACAAATCTAACCTTAAATTGCAACAGAAATAAACTCCCTGACAGTGTGAGGACCAATGAACTAACTGCAGTTGGAGAAATGGCCCAAGTCTGAACACCTATGAGTCAAACAGATGCTTCTAAACATAGATACAACAGCACACTCATAATGCGCATACACTCACTTGTTTTCATCCATACATTAAAGAGATGAGGATATGAGTGGGCCTGAGGTCGTATCTGTCTGCTTTAGGGCTGTATAGGCAGTTCCAAAACGCAGATGTTGTTGCCACTGGGGTGTTGCTTCCAGGGAAAGGAGGCAGGTGTCTGCTGTTACTATTGCTGGTTTAGTTTACCAAAGCAGAATTAAAGGTGGAAGGACCTAAATATAGAAACTAAAAACACAGCAACCCTGAAATTACACTTTTCCTACATAGTCAACAGTTTGGGGATTACAATCTGTTTTGCTCACCACATATAGTACTACGCAAATGTTTCAGGGACCAGAAGTACAAAGTGTGAGAAAGCTTTATTTTAGAATGCCATTAGTAGGCATAGAGATGTTTTAAAACCAATTAACTTCATGTAAAGTGCAGTAAGCAGGAACATCTTAAACCAGGTCATAGTTGCCGTGTACACCCTTTGCCTTTGAAAACAGCACCAGTTCTCCTTGGTACACAGTTTTTCAAAGTATTTGACAGGTTGACTATTTCAAGCATTTCAGAGACTTTTTCTCCACAGCTCTCTTCAGACTGCATTGATAGGGCTCATTGTCATTCTGCAGAATGAATGCAGGCCTGAACAGAGACTTCTCATATGCTGTAGGTTGCTAAACAAGACATTTGAAGCACCTAAAATTTTTGCACTTGCAAGTGAGTTCATTCCAGTCTCTTTCTGTCAGCCCCATGATTGCATCAACATATGGTACGTCAAACATCTCCATATCTTAACAGAATTACTCTACATCAGATTGTGGTTTTCTACTACATTTGTGAGCAAGGAGGCTATTCAGTTTTTAGCAGTATTTACAACCACCAAAATATTGTCCATAAATGCTATCTTTCACTGTATGGAGCAGTTCTGTTAAATGTTTCTATTGAACTCTCAGGTTTTCAACAGTTCCAAAGGTAAACACTTAATTTTTTACTATCACTAGCTCAGAGTACACTGACAATCAGTCCACAGTGGAATTGCTATAATGAGGTGAAACGTTTGTACGAAACAAGTAGATAAAGGATGGCTGGGAGCTAAAGCCCATATCTGTAAGTCAGTCTAAGTTCATTTGACCCCAAGCCTGAGAGAAGCCCAGTGACCTACAATGTACTGTGTGAGAGAAGCACTACAGCACTGAGGAAAATCACCGTGGCACTGTCTACACTAACAATACTAGGAGTGTAGAGGACCACTGTAACATTGTTCGCAGTGTATGAAGCCTGATAAATGTGAAATATAACTTCTTCTGTTTGTTGGTAGTACATTCCATGCAGAGTCCGGTCCTCTGATCATGGTCCTCCTTCCCCTTCCTCCTTATTGTCAGGTTTCTGCTGCCTGAGGTATTCATGTAGAAGGCCATAAGTGGGAGCCATCTTCCTGATGTATTCCTGGATCTTCCCAAACATCCTGGGTAGAGGTTCTGACGCCAAGAAAATATCCCCCACACTGTGACACCACCAGCAGCCTGAACCATTGATAAAAGGCTGGATGGATCCATGCTTTTATGCTGTTGACACCAAATTCTGACCTTACCATCTGAATGTCGCAGCAGAAATCTAGACCCAGCAGACGAAGCAATGTTTTTCCAGTCTTCTATTGTGTTAGTTCATTGAGCCTGTGCAAAAATTATAGCCTCAGTTTCTTGTTCTTAGCTGACAGGAGTGGCACCCAGTGTGGTCTTCTTCTGCTGTAGTCCATCTGCTTCAAGGTTCAACGTGTTGTGCATTCAGAGATGGTCTTCTGCATATCTGACTTGCAAACAAGTGGTTATGTGTTATCTTTCTGTCATCTTGAACCAGTCTGGCCATTCTCCTCTCGCCTGTGGCAACAACAAGGCACTTTCGTCCAGATAACAGCTGCTCACTGGAAATTTTCTCTTTTTGGAACCATTCTCTGTCAACTCAGATGGTTGAACACAAAAATCCTAGATCAGCAGTTTATGAAATCAGTCAGGGCAGCCTGTGAGGGTGGTTAATATGTGTGTGTGTGTGTGTGTGTGTGTGTGCAACTGGGTCTGACTGTAGTGCTGCCTTTTGAGGATGACACACATTTGACAGGACACTTATTTATTTTGTTGTATTGACGTTAACCATGGTGAGCAGGCTGAATGGTCATATGTTCATGTTTGCAACCATTTTAAAACATTTTAATCAAGTGAGGATTTGACTGGAATCAAAATGCACATAATCAGTACCATTCATTCATTATTTTCTATTTTTGTACTCCTTGGTTATCAACAGCAACACTACGTAATCCATGTTCTTAATTTAACCTGATGTAGTCACTAGTAATATTCAGTGCACACAAAGCCCTGCAGTGTATCAGCTCTCCACATGAGGGTTGGTAATATGCTGCAGCTCTTTGCCCGGTTGAATTGCTACATGGAAAGAATAACCGCTCACGTGTATTGTTGTCATGCTCCACTGAGAGGATTCCTCCTCTCTGATGTTCACTACAGCCTAACCAGCAGAATCACGACGAGATGGAAATGTGGGGTGGCATGGCCAAAGGCAGATTCAGAGCCTCTGTGCAGATTTAGTGTGGAATCTCCTTGCAGTTGTGTGGACTGACCTCTTTCTGTGGCTTTATATACCTACAGTTGCATTCTTCTCTCTCATGCTCTTCTACAGCCCTAATTCCTTCAGACAGTGGTAGGGAGAGCTGAGCTATGGGGAAAAGGAACACCTGCCCTCTACTTTTCTTTCTTACAGTCAAACATACATATTTCTGTTGTCGTTTGGCTTTTTTTTTTTTTTTTTGCCCCTGTTTCAGGCTCTTTTTACATGAGCAATGGAATTTACATCCACATACCATCTGTTTTTCCAGTTACTACTAATTATGCCCCACTGTTATTTCTCTTTTATGGAATAATCTTATGATCCTAAACAGACCAGCAGCGTCAGTCTGGAAATACGATGGAGGTACTTTTGGAGATATCTCTATGTTTTGACTGCGTAATTAATATGTTTCATCTAGTCCACTGTAAACTGGTGTTTCTGCTGAGAAAGCAAGAAACAAGCTTCCACTGCTAACACTCAGTGTGTTCAGAATCAGTTTGATTGATTGGACACTGCACAAGAGAGACTTTGTGTACAGGAAGTACAGGAAGCTACATGTAGTCCTTTGTCTAATCACTCTAATATAAACATAACCTGTTGTTTGCCACATGCTATGGTCAAAAAATAATGTTTTGTTAAACTGTTTTACATACGTGACTTTCCACAACTTTGGTACATATGACTTATTGCCTCTTTATCAATGTGAGAAAAGAGGAGTCTGTCAAACCACCATTTTATAGATGGTACAAATTTTCTTTACATTTTTTTTCCCGCAGTTAATGATAGAATTATTTATTTATCAGTCTCAAAAGAGTATACACATTTGTCACATTCAGCTAATAAAATGTAACACACACACTTCCAGCCATACCAGTGTTCTCATTGCTTCAGCAAACCACTTCACTTGGGTGTAACTCCACGGTTTTTCACAGATCAAAATCAATCAGCTAAGCAGTGCAGTCACAACAGGTTATCTTAAATAATTGTGATGACATTTATTTTAATCCTATGATTCAGACTGACCACCTTACAGAACATGCTGAATATATTTGGTTTTACAATGGCTGTAATTTTTGGGGATGGGAGCAAGTGGTTCATATGTTAATTTGAATCACTGTAAGTGCACACGGCACAATCTGATTAGTTACATGTCAAGAGTAAAAGTAAGTCAGCACTGTAAGATTCTGTTTAGGGACAGGTGCAGAGGCATGCATTTGCAGAACGGAGCAGCTTTTGATGAATTAGTGAAGCTGTGCTTCGAAGGTGGGGTGAAACTGTAGTCACCGTGTGATGCTCTGACGTCATTGCTCTTATTTCTATTGCACACACTCAGTTATAGTAATTAATATTTCCAAAGTAACAGTTATAAATGACAGGTTCTCTGCTTTAACATGCTGTTAATATATATTTTATATATATACATATATAGATATAGTACTTTATTAATGAAGAAACCCATCAGAGAGCATGACATTCTCCCTGCTATCACATGCTCTTAATATATAACATTTAATGTATATTGGTGCCAGATGCTGGTAATAGGTCTTTCTTAATTGTCAGTAATCCATATTGGAAAACATATTGGTCACTCCCTATTTTGACATAATATGAAAAAAAAAAAAAATCTTTTTTTTTTTAAAGGTAAATGAGAAACTAATTGTAAAGCACATCATATCAGCACACCACTTTATCCTTTGCTTGTACACTGGTTTGCAGCAATGTTCAAGTTGTTTGGTTCTGCAGCAGTTTTCTCAATTTGTTCTTCAAGTTGCGGTAGCTGTGAGGACAGGTAACTTTGTTGGACGTGCTATGCTGTTGTCTAGAGCATTATTGTCTTGTCAGCAACTCTTTCACTGTTTCTGTGTGTAGTGTTGCCTCCATGCTCCCCTTCCCTATGCCATGTCTTACACTGTTGTAAAAATATGCAGGCACTTGCATACTATCAGGACTTACTTTTTTTTCTTTTTTTAATCAATGTTCGCTCACCACAGCAAATACATGATTTCTATGCCTTTGCTTTCAACCCTGAATTTAGTTTCAGAATCTAAACAGGCTTTTGTGGACTTGTTAAAATTCACAACTGAAGAAAAAAGTGACCCATCATTGCTGACAGAGAGCCACTTGGTTCTATACCTTCTGAACTTAAAGCATTGCTAGAAGCAAAAGATGAGAAAAATGGTGGCATGAAAATCAGCAAAAGAAACCGAAGAGAATGAGGAGAAATATGTGACTTGCATTCTAGAACATTAAACGCAGAGGAGTAATTCTGATCAGCCACTGTGATAAATGAAGGGTTACAGTACAGGGATGCAAACGCCATTACAGTCACTGTAAATATGCCCTCATTAAGCCCCACTGAGCATGAACACAGCTTCGAGGATTGCAGGCAGAAAGTCAGGAGTGTGCTCGCGCTACCTTTCAAATGTAGATTGAAACAGCCGCCTCAGTTATCGTCTTAGCAATCCTTACCCACTTCACTTGAATATCATACAATAAGCACCAAAAGATGACACCCAGAAGCTCTACTCCAGCTCAAAATGAGCAACTGAAACTGAACTGAAAGTGATCTACAACCTACCTTGCATCCAAACAGCAGCGACAAAGTGTTGTTGGTACAGGCAACTTTGCAGTGGCACAGCACTGGGGTGCACTCTGGACTTTTGACAATGGGAGACATTCCTTTAAAAAGACAGATCGCTGCACAAACTGAGGTAGCACAGAGCTTCGATGCACGAAGAGCAGAGGCAGATAAGCTGCAGTAAGACCAAGCCAGAGAGCTAGCGAGAGGGCTTACGCTTCATCAGAGTAGGGTTTTGCATACGGGCTTTTGCTCTCACACACACGCACACACACACACAAAGTAACTGACATTCTGTCCCCACCACACACCCCCACCCCCATCTGTATCTCTCTTTCCACTTGATCACCCTGACAGTCCTCCTCCTCCTGCCAGTCTGACTTCTGTAGATGCTTTAGCGCACTAATTTAATAAACTGCCATATCACTTGTCCTTAAGTACCACAAATTGCATTTAAAACAACAGTCACTGTCTGAGTTTTATTTGTGGTCGGATGATAAATTAAAGGAGAAATCAACATACCACGTGCCACCAGAACAGCTTTAAATGCTTCTTGGAATTGATTGTCCAAGTCACTGGAATTCTACTGGAGGGAAGGACCAAGCCCCTAAAAGAGCTAAAAGATGGTGTTTTTTTGTCCAACAAAACAAAAAATTAGTTAATGAATTAAAAAGTTGTGTGTGTATCCAAAGCCTGAGAAATCTTATTGTTTTTACAGGGTCTCCAAAGTTTAATTTATGATTTTATAAGACCATTTTAATTCTACACAGAATGAAGCCTAATACCTGTATTCACAAAATGTGACCATAATATTTTGTATCAATACTTCGAAGCAGTAAACAACAACAATAATTCCTGATGATATTTTTAAATTAATAGAACTCTGACATGGACCAACACTTTTTATTAAAAGGTGTGTTGAGACAATGAGCTTCCAAAGCAAACTGGATTGGAGATAGAGTCATGACTTGATAATCCGACCCTTAACAATCCAAAAACTTTGCTATCCGACAGGTTTTTAGGAAAAACGAACGGAACCCATAAAAAACAGCCTTAACATACCGACAGCCTTGGACTCTGACTGGGACATGACATTTTATGTCACAAATCAGGATAACGGTGTATTATCTGACTGAACAATGCAACAGATTGGCTACATTCAGACTGCAGGACTTAATGCTCAATACGGATTGTTTTGTGAAACCCAATTTTTTTGTGAGTTTGTTCACATTTCCAATTAAATGCGACTTGTATGTGATCTGCTGTGTGAGCTTCACCCAAAAGTGTCCCGCATGTGCAGAAGAGGACACAACAACATCACACGCAGTGAGCGTGCTCAGTGTTTAAAGAAGTAAACACGGATGCCGCAACTGATGGTGGAAACAGAACTGTGACCGCTAATTAAACAGGCATCAGCAGCCAAGTACTGCCTGTGCATTCCAGCCACTTCCACCCTGTCGGAGCGCTCCCCCGGGGTGGAAGTACCCCCTGATCATCATTAATTGGGCTCAAATATCCGAAGACCAGAAAGTGCTATTCAGACCACCCTACTAGTTATTATAACAACTATGAACAATGAATATTAACAACAAATGACCCTTCAAGCATCAAGCCCTCCTTGTATCTTGACCTCCGTCTTGACAATCCGACAGTCTTGCTATCTGATATAAAAGAAGGTTTTACATTTAATGTCGGATTATCGAGTCACGACTGTATATGATATTTGTCAGCCTGCAATTACAGACAAAAATATTTACTGTAATATAAGAAAAAATGTATTTTTAGAAGGCATTTTTATATATAATTTATTTGGGGGGATAGTACATTTATCCAGTTTTTGAAGACTTTTCACCACCAGCAGACGTCCTGTATTCCTCTGTGCCATGAAGCTCCATTGCAGTCTAAAAACTATGAAAACTGCATTGGGCCGGACTGTTGCAGTGACTGACATGTTTCCTCATTTCCATGGACATGCACACTGTGGTTATGTTTGACTCAGTCGCTCATACACAATTCTACAAGAGCACCAAATGTAGCCCCAACAAACTGCCATCTCCTCCTGTTTGAGTCATTTTTGATTGAAAACGTCAGTGGTCGACTGTTCCTGGGCTGTCTGAGCCTTTTTAAACTATGTGTTTGAAAAACACTGTAAAGTCATCCCACTGCATAACCACATGGGAGGATCATATGACACGACTGTAATCATCCTCTTAACGCAGCTGTCAATGTTTGCCATACCAAAACGTCTGACAACTTACAATAACATTAAATTACACAACAAGAACATCCAAATGGTTAAAAAAACTCATGTACTGTGTAGTCCATCTTGAACACTTACATAATGGAATAAACCCTCTCGTCAGGTAGGCCTATATTAAATTTACAGTATAGACAGAGTAGAATAGAATGGAATAAAATTTCACAAAATCAGACAGCATTTTTATAGTACAGTAGGAGATTTACTAATATAAAAATAAAAATCAGGAAGAAAAATGGCATGTAACTATCAAAACAGTAACTGCTGTTGTGCTTCTGGACAGTTCACATTGTTTCACATAGTTCACAAAAGTGTTGAGAGGTTAGTTACTGCAGGCTAGAAACAATATGTGTGGGTTTGACACTGGACTGGTAGATCTCAGGAGGTTGGTTACTCGAAAAGTAGATCTTGGGTCAAAAAAGTTTGGAAACCCCTGGAAGAGTGGTATTCATATCTTTGACACAAAGCCAGACACGTTTCCGGCGGATGATGAACACTGGACTGCACTTTCGCATTTCTAATGGGGTGTGGGAGCTCATAATCTCTATGAGTGCAGTTTGAGTCAATATTTTTAGAGGAAGC
>NW_007577911.1:305498-363459 GCF_000690725.1 Stegastes partitus
ATCTATCTATCTATCTATCTATCTATCTATCTATCTATCTATCTATCTATCTATCCATCCAGTAAACACCTGTGGCCAAGAGAACAAGTCTGAATGCTCACACTGCAACGACAGGACTCACAATCATTTCTACATAACAAAAATGCACCAGAAGTCCCAAAGTCTGCCTCATGTGAATGTTTCTAACGGTTTCATTTTGTCATAGCCTTTTCGTTTTTACAGAACCTATGGACCCTGATTTTAACTTACCAGATGTAGGCTGGAGACAACAACAACAACCTCTGGTAAGCAACCGACCACAATGAAAATAACACTAAAACTTTGGTCCTCCTAACTGAATATTAGGAATGCATTTGCTCCATTGCTCAGGCACCTGTGCTGGCACCCATGACCCAGTGGCAGATAGCATGTGAATTTTGAAATGTCAAATATGGATGGATGGTATGAACACACAGCACGCTGCTCATGCCGTGTTCATGATTCATTTCAAATTCAAAAACACAAGCTCTCATACTTGGGCAATTTAGGTACAAGGAGATACAAGGACCTCTTTAAAGAGAATTTTGGCAATTTGTTAAAGCAAACACTAACACAATGGTCACCCCTCTTGATGTCTCTTGTTGGCCGAATAAACTCTGTTAAAATGACCATTTAACTGAAATTTTTGTTCCCTGTTCCAGGCCTTACCTGTTTTTATCTCCAAGTTCTTTTTTGATCAGCTGATCTCAGTAAGTACAGGCAGATAACAAAAAGACACCCTGGATATGTTAAACTCGCTTCATAGTACAGACCCCTGCTCAGTCAAAGTTCGATGACTGACTTTGTTAGACAGCGAGGCAAAGGTACGAGTGAACTCCAGATGCTAATGTTGTACTGAATACGAGGACTGTCTAGAATCGGCAGAGTTTTATTTTTAAAATGGTGGACGTGGATATGGGGTTTCACCATTCATTTTAGGATTACGACGAGGAAGGCTGGGATTGACACCAAGACAGTGCAGCCATCTGGTGGGAAGGATTAGCTGGCAATATTCCATTCCTTTTTCTTATTGTCCAAAATCCATCCATCCATTATCTATACACCACTTAATCCTCACTAGGGTCACAGGGGGCTGGAGTCTATTCCTGCTGACTCAGGGTGAAGGCAGGTTCACCTGGACAGGTAACCAGTCTATCACAGGGCTACACTTAGAGACAGACAACCAAGCACACTCACATTCACACCTACAGACAATTTAGAATCAACAATTAACCTCAACATGTCTTTGGAGAACCTGGAGAGAACCCACGCTGCACGGGGAGAACATGCAAACTCCACGCAGAAAGATCCCGGGTGTCCTCACCGGGACGCGAACCGGCAACCTTCTTGCTGTGAGGCAACAGTGCTAACCAACTGCACCACCTTGCAGCCCCATTGTCCAAAATTGCCAATAAAATCAATAATGTGTTGGTCCATGTCCCAGCACCTTCTGACATGTGTGCTGTATGTGGCACTCATCTCGAAAACCAGTCCTTCAAAATAGCTGGTCACTAGTTTTTAATCAAACAAATATTCCATTGGTTCGATTACAAACAAATCTACAAAGTGCTTTACAATGTGTTTGTCATTCACACACAAACGGCAGAGCGGCCATGCAAGGTGCTCAAATACAATTGGTAGCAACTTGGGGTTTAGTGTCTTGCCCAAGGACTTTCCACAATTACACAAATAGAAGGAAACAGCGTGTTTATTGAGGGATATTTTCAGCTGTGTATGAACACAAATTTGGTACATACAATAATCGTTAAAAGGATAAACTTGTTGTTGTTTTGGGTCTTTGTGTGAGATTTGTTGACAATACGACAAAAACACAATATCACCAGAGTCATTCTAATATTTTTTAAAGTTCCAAGGTTTTTGTTACATGTGAAAAGAAAATATTAAACGCAACAATTATTCTTATTCTGCTGAATGATACGGTATTTCACAATGACAAATAGCTAATATGGAAGAATCCTCATTGTGCTAACTGGGTGAAAGAAAACAGCAAAATCACTGGGGGAACGTTTCTTTCTCCTTTCCTTGAGTCATACCTTTCTCTGTTTCCCCACATTTCTATCTCTTAAATCCCCTGGCATCCAGTCCAGAATCAAAGGGGGCTTTCCCCTTTAAATAGTTACTGCATTCTGATAGGAAAAAAAGCCCAGGCCTGAGAGAGAGACAGAAGACAGAGCCAGCCAGAGAGAGAAAGCACAAATGGGCTTGTGGCCACTTTATTGGCTTTCACAAATCAAGGCTGTAGGACTAAAACAAGTGGAGTCAAGATGCTTTTCCATTTTCTGTCATAAACAGTTTACTAAAACATAGTAGACAGCTCCAGCTGGCTTGTAAAATGAAAAAAAAAAAAAACAACTCTGAATCATCAAGATTAGCACATATCTGTAGCCACTGTTCTGTCAAATGACTATAAGAATATTAATTGCTACTAGAATAAAAGGCAGGACAGCATTCAAATGGTGCCAAAACAACAACAAAACTGCTATCACAATGCGACTGCAACCAGTAAACAATCGAAATCCACCTGGAACTGACAGGCTTTAAATGAAGGTTTATAATGACCCAACGTGTGGTCTTTTTTGGTAGCCATAACTCATATGTTATGCACGGAAGTAAAGCCAGACTAAAGAACAACACAACCAAGTAGTATACATACATACACAGAGGGAGACCATGTATAACTGTGTTTGTGACCAATAAAGGCCTTGAATCCTTGAATCCTAGAGTCATGACACTTAATTTTAGAAAGAAAGCATTTATGTCACCTGTACCACTGGTCATACCTACAAGAGAATCTCAAGCAGCAATCATGTTCATAGACTACACATGGAGATACATATGGGAATGTGAGAAAAGCAACTTTTCCTGTATCTGCATTTTGAACATTATTAGATGAGGCACTAAGACTAGATGAGGGATTATGAAACCTGCAGAAGGAAGAAATCTAGAAAAGGCAGCTTTCTTCTCTCTTCTCTGTTCTAAGCTCCTCCTACCACACAACCACACACTTCAAATGTGCAAAAATAGTCAAGATGTAAACTCCACTTTCCTCCGTGAAAGATTACCATATAACACACTACCTAGGCTCATCCTACTCGTACTCTGGGTGAAAGGTTCTGTGATGGGCTGAAATCTTTTGTCAAGGGCTGAAGTCTAAAACAGAAGCCAGTAGGAGGTGCAGAAATCAAGTCTGCTTCAAGACCACTTAAATTACAAAGTGCTTTTCCCTGCTTATACACACACACACACACACACACACACCTGCCTTCCCCAGCTTCATTGCTAAAAACCACAGACACAAATTAAACAATCAAATACAACTGTCATATAAAAATAAACATCTTATCCTGCCAAGTTCACCAGACAACACAGTTCTTTTATATCAATGTGCACATTTAAATAACTGCCAAGATCTGACAGTATAGCCTGACAGAAGAAACACAAGCAGAGAAAGGCCATTAACAAACCAACAGTTGATCCACACTGTCTACATCGCTTTATTAGAACCGACAGTGATTTGAGTCCAAAACTGTGCTCACTGCACAGGAAAACCTCAACGACAGCAGTGCTACAGGTCAAGACCGAGGCAGCAGGTCAGTCGACAAACTGCAAAGGATGGTTTCTAAAGACGTACGTAACAAATGTACTGTTCACCTCAGTTTTTTCTTGAAAATGTGAAACATAGATGCAGCTTAAACTTCCTCTCATGGAATTGAAGAAACCTCTAAAACTCACCTCTGTTCATCAAAATGACATATTTAGAAATTTTCCATGACAATAATCTCTTAACCTCTAAAATGTCTTTGATGTGCAGTAACTCTGCTCTGAAACTCCTTTACAACTGCTGACCTTCAGCTCTGCTCAGACAATGCAAAAGTAGTGCATGCTACACAATTGCAAGCTATAATATTGGAGTGATTCAGGCGTTAGGGCTGTAGTGCTTGAGACACTGTTAGAAGGTCTTGGTCTGAATCAACCCCAATTTACTCAGACTTAACTTGGTCTCTGAAAAAGAGGACTCTGGATTTTGTTTTAACATTGATCAAGACTGCAGTTGCAGAAATATCACTAAAGTACCTCTGCATTGTCTGATTTATTTGTTAACATAATTTCTGTGGATGTAACACTTCCTGATTTGAAAGCAACCAATTACTAAACTCCTTTTTAATTTAAAGTCACACTGATTTTGCATTATATCCGTCATACTTTTGCCAGGAGGGCTGTGCAGTTGGCATTAAATGTCTTTGAAAAGTGTGATAAATTTACCTTTAAGAACCCTGGTGGTACCCAGTATTAATCAGGTTTTGATGTTGTAGCTAATTGGTGTATGTGATACCTCAAAACATGCATATAACATGTAAAGTTGTAGTAAAAACAGGAACACAAGCAGATTATTACATTTGAGAAGCTGACATGACATGCAATAGCTAAACATCAAACATGTCTTTAGAAACTAATAAATGATCAAACATCTAACTTAGCTTAGTTTTCAGTCAGCTAAGAGATGATTGTTTCAACATAACAGTCCTCCTTCTAACAGCAGCTATTTTACTGTATATGTGCTCCACAGACGATCATTTTTTGCTTTAACTGAACGGTATCAGCAGTAAAGCAGACACAGCACACATAAGAACCTACAGCACCTAATCAATGAGATTTACATATATAAATGACTCCGTGCCTGTATAGCTGAAACTCACTGTGGTAAGATGTCAGTGAAAGTGAGAGCAGGAACTACAGCAGAGAGGGAGACTGGCAAGACTTCACTGCAGTTTTCTGCTACAGAATTCAAGTTCCTCACCCCCCCAGACGGCAGGGCAGCGAATGTACACAAACATGCCTATGCACACACACGTGTCTGCCCACATACAGCTAGAGTTCCTCCCTTTCACTCACATATTACTTATAAACACTAGACTGTGAATGGCCTTAAAGCCTTCTTTCCTTACCTCCATGCTCTCTTCCTTCTCCTCCTGCATGCCTGTGAATGAAGCTGTGTGTTTGACTGTGTGACTGTCTGTGTGTGTGCGCATGTATGCGCAAGTGTCTGGAGATTAAACCTGCTATCTAACTAGCTGGAAACTGCTCTCTTCAAACTACTGCCTGCTCTCTGGCAGCACTAGCTGCTCATTGGGTGCCTGCGTGTGTGTGTGTGTTTGTGTGCAAATGCTGTCAGTGTTGTGGGACAGCAATGAATTGCTTCCACATCGCTGCATCGGCAACTGCGGCAAACAAGTTCCCTCCCACACCCCACCCTGCTGTAGGGAGTTTAGCCAAGAGGGAACCACAGGCTGGACAGACTATGCTGAAGCACGGACACTTCACCAGGTGACACACTGTCACATCACAGAAAAGTTTGAATACAGCCAGAAAAATAAGTATGTGATCATTTAAACTGGTGGTTGTGGGTGTACAGTGGGTCGGTTGTGTTTTTATATGGAAGACAAGCCTGTGTATATATAGTGTTTTTGATTCAAATCACAAAAGCAATGACTAGTAAAAATCAAGTTATTAATCAGAGGCATGTACATCTGCTTTCTTTGTCTGCTTAAAGATATTAATCTCCAAAGAAGCATAACCTCATGCTGTAGTCACAGTGTGGGTGGATGACAGCAAACAGGATCTCCATTGTTTTCAGCAACAGAATGGTAAATTGCCAGAACCCATATAAATCTCATCCGCTGCATTTGCAAAAGAAACTTGCTGCTGAAAGAGGACTTTCTTAACTCCAGTTTCTTTATGTCTGTGTAGATTCCCAGTCATGTATGTCATAGTAAACCTAAATGCTTCTGTCGTGCCTCTGGACTCCCGTTTTGTTTTTTTCCTACCCCAAAATCACATGGCTTGCTGTCTGTTAATGATCCAAGACTCAAATGACTCAAGGTGTCAATGGCTGTGATATAGGAAGTGAAAACCAGCAAGAAAGGTCCACAAAAAAGAGCACAACATCAAACAGAGAAGAAGAGAAGAACAGGCAGAACAACAATATCATCCCGTATGTGGCCGGTGTGTCTGAGAAACTTAGAAGGAAACTTAAAAAACAATCCATCTCTACATGAAATAACGAAGTGAGCTCTTTTAAGGGAGCAACTCAAGATATGTCGACAACACCTGGGACAAAAAGAAGAAAGCATGATGTCATCCATAGCACCCAGGTCATCCCTACTCCTGGTCTGAACATCTAGAAGTTGTCTCACTGTTTTCTCCTAGCAAGACAAGAGGAAATTCATAGGGAGGAACTTAGTGAGGAGCTTTCAGTCACATTTAGGATTCATATTGGGAAGTAAACTCCTCTGTGATTACGGTACAGATCCTTAGTCTGCTGCTTATGTTGAGTGTTATTTCAAGGTTAAGGGAGTTAGAGAAGTTAAAAGCTATGAAACTATTATCAGCTGACAACGTATGGAGACAATTCTTCACCTGCCTTAGAGTCCTAATGAATCAATTAAAGTGTAACAGTTCCCAAATAGGCAAGGCCTTTAACTCCAAGAACAATGTACCTACTGTCAGAAATGTTGGTGGCAGTATTATGCTCTGGGCCTGTTTTGGTGTCATTGAAACTGAGGCTTTACACAAAGCAAATGGAATAATGAAGAAGGAGGATTACCTCCACATTCTTCAGAAAACCCAAAATCGTCAGCCACAAGGTTGGGTCTTGGATGTAGTTAGGTGTTCCAACAAGACAATGGCCTCAAATGTACACTAAAGGTAGTAAAGAAATGACTAAATTAGGCTAGAATTAAGGTTTTAGACTGGTCTTCCCAAAGTCATGACGTAAACCCCATCAAGAACATGTGGACTGTGATAAAGAAACAAGTCTGTGTCAGAAAGTCAACAAATTTAGTTTAACTGTGTCAATTCTGTCAAGAGCAGTTGTCAAAGACAAACCAGTATCTCTGCCACTCCAAAACCTTATTATTTTTTATTTTTTAAGCTATTCAGAGGTGGATTTGCTTGTGTGCTTTGGGTCACTGTCATGCTGCATAACCCATTTGTACTTGAGCTTCAGATAGTAAACTAATGGGTGGATATTCTCCAGGGCGACTTTCTGATAGAGAGCAGAATTTATGGCTCCATCAATTATGGCAAGTCTTCCAGTTTTTGTGGAAGCACGGCAGTCCCAAACCATCACACTACCACCACCATGCTTCACTGTCAGTATCATGTTCTTCTTGTGGTATGCAGTATTAGCTTTATGCCAGATGTAACGGGCCCATGTCTTCCAAAAAGTTCCTTATTCAGATTTCTTTTTTTTTTTCCCAAATGCCAGACGAGCCCTTATGTTCTCTTTGATGTGAAGTGGTTGGCGCTTTGCAACTCTCCCACAGATGGCATTTTTCAAGCAGGATAAACTAGGGGGGTCCAGTACAGGGAGGCAGGGGGGCAGTGATGGTTGGAAGTTGAGGAGCTGAACAGCCTGGGGAGTAAAGGTTGCTCTCCTCCTCCAGGATGCTGGAGCCGACGTGCTGAGGGCAGCCATTCAAATGCTTGAAAAGAGCGTGTGAGAGGTCCTGGAGGATCCTGCTCGCTGTCCTCAGTGTCTGCTGCTCACAAGTAGGAACCCAACAATTTTAGAGCAGACCTTGACAGCGCCCTGCAGGTGGGTCCTGTTTTGCAGGCTGATGGAGTGAAACCACCAGGTTATAGAGAATGTAATGACACTCAATGAAGGACAAGTGTCCTTAGGATGTTCCTGCTGACACCAACGGTGTTGTGCTTCCTCACTAGATACTTGTGCCCAGGTATTTGTACTCATCCACTATCTTTACCTTCATCCCATGGATTGTGCTGACAGCTGTTGTAGCCAGCTCCTTCTGCCTGCTGGAGAAGCTCATCACCATATCTTTGGTCTTTTCCACATTTAGCTCCAGCAACAATTCCTCACATCACTCCACAAACTCATGAAGTGCGAAGCTGTGGTAGTGTAGTGGGCCTCAAAGCAGGGACAGGAAAACCGTGTCATCTGCGTACTTAACCAGATGACAGTCTGGGTGGGTGGACTTGCAGTCATCAGTAAAGAGGATAAAGATCAGAGGTGAGAGGACACAGCCCTGATGGGAGCTGGTAGAGGTGAGAGAGAGTTCAGAAAAGGTGTTATTATCCGGCACTCTCTATGATCTGTCAGGAAGTCTATGATCCACAGGATTAGATGGTCCTCCAGGTGGAAGCAGGTAGAGACTTTCTCTGCCATGATGGGTGGCTGTAGAGTATTGAATGCAGAGAAGTGTGGCTGTGGTGTTGGGTGGCTCCATATGCTTGTGTACAGTGTCCATGATGTATATTTTTGCATCATCAGCCCCCCTCCTTGCACGGTGCACGACCTGGAGCGTGTCCATCAGTGGGTTAGTCACCTTGATGATGTGCTTCTTTATGACTCTCTCCATAGCTGTCATCACAAGAGAGGTGAGAATCTCAGGCCTGAGGTCATTCCAAGCCTTAACAGTTCTTCGGAATGGGGAACACTGTGGAGTGTTTCCACAGCTGAAACCACTGATGCTGTCTGGACCTGGCTCTGTGTTCTCCTTAGTCCTCCCGAGGACTCTCAACCTCCTCTGGGTTGAAGGTGAGTTCTGCCCCTGTGGGTGTGACGGAGGAGATGATTGCATCTATTTGGTTGTATGTCTCAATTGTGGAAAAGAAGGAATTGAGGTTGTTGGGGAGGGATGCTGGGCTGCTACCTCTCACCTGGATGGTCCTGTGGATAGTAGGAGCGTTGTTCACAGCAGCCATGTTTTTAATCCCCTGCCAAGCTGAGCGGAGACACCCTTAAGTGAGTTTTTCCTCCACTTTGCTTTTATACTTCACTTTGGCTTTTTTGTTTTTCTTTACGGCACATTTAACCTCTCTCTTAACCTCCTTTTTGTAGATTCAGTGCCAGTGTTGTCCGGTCAAATGCACGAGCAGCAACGTGGAAGCATCTATCATTTCATCTACCAAGCATTTATTACTTCCATCATCATTTCTAGTAGAAATAGGAGTGATGACATTGCTTGATTGAGATGAAACAGCTCTATTACTTTCATTTCCCATTAAGGCCCAGATCTTGAAGCAGTATTAGTTAGTTTCCATACACTATTTAAGGGTAATCTGTGGCTGACTTCTAACCTAGCTGCTAGTTGTTAGCATAGCCTTAGCCACTGTGAAAGTAGCAAACGTTCTGATTTGTGGCAATGGCTGCGCTTCTTGTTTAGTTTTTGCAGGTTGTATCTCTGCCAGAGAAAGCAGATCGCTATCTTATTCTAGAAAGATGTTACGGTACAGGCTAAGACACACAGCAAACCTTTGAGAGGCAGCCGTAGACTAGGACCTTCAGCAAAATAAGTTCCAACTGCTCTGACCCCCACAAGTAAAACATCGGGGTGTTTTCTGTGCAGCAGGTAAACTTGGCATGCTTCTGGAAGATGGCTTGCTTATGACAGCATCAGCAGTATCTGCTACCTCACCCTCTAAACAGCTCAGCTAATTCCCTCTACTAATGTGCTAATCTCTCTCTGTCTGTAAACAATGGCTTTCAGGGAGTGGCTGTGGCCTGTGACATGCAACCGGTCAGATAGAGCTGTGGGTCGGCTGCACCAGAGCCTAAGGAGCGCATTTAATTTGTTTAGTGGTATTCACTCAATAAAAATAACAATACCAATAATCAAATATCAAATATCGGTCTCAATAATCAATCTATCCTTAGGCTGTTTCTCATTTTATGTACTTGGGTGTACTTGTGTTCTGTGACTCTGTCATCACTTGCAGCCCATGTTTTTTTCCAATTCAAAGTACGCATCCAGCCAAGAAGGGAAAAAATGCCCAGATGTGTTGCTGCTCCAGTCACATGATCCAGGATGCATAGAGGCAGAATTGTGTGGACTTGGGGCAGACAAGTGTCCCATAACGCAGTAAAGGCCGAGGAGAAAACTCACAACTGTAAGCAATAACTTTACACTACTATTATTATGGCATGAAATGTAGTTTAAGATTATTTTAGACAGGACTGCAGGTGTCTAAGTGTCAAATCTGGGGTTGATTTATCGAAATAAAGCCTGAAAGCCTGAAATTTTTTGGAGATGAGAGTGTCCCAGTTAAACACAGTAGCCTGTCGAGAGCATCCTTATCTTGGCAAGACGTTTTGAAAGTTGACGCTGGTTCTGACATTTCTGTAGTGGTTAAACATGTGACATGAATTGTTTTGGGTCAATCTAACAGTCAAACTTTGGCCTCAGTGTAGACATCTATTTACTGTTTCAGGGCAAATCAGTTTGAATGAGGTCAAAATTAAGGTTAATATTGCACTTGATCGATGACTGAATTATTTGCTTGTCTATGCTACCTATAGTACAACTTTGTTCCATTTCTTAGAATGACTATCAAGGTGCATTAAAAATAATAGTCAAGCAATGTTTTAACTGAAGGACAGCTGAAGAGATTCCAGTCCTCACTGACGGCTGGGAGGCTCCGCAGGCAGCTGGCAGACCACGAGCAGCTCCTCAATCTCAAGGTTAATTCCATGGATTTCTTTGCCAGTGCAGCATCTTGTATTTTATTTTAGTGCTGGTGCTGGAAACCCGTCAGACTGGTCAGCTTGTAAACTGGGCAGCGTTATGATTTTCAACAAATAGATTTAGATATTCACTGAACATTCTGTTTGCAATGGCTCATTTGAATGTTTTATGGAATTAAAATGCTGCATGCTTATTTTCTCAACATTTCTAATGATACTAATGAAAGACTCATATGTTTACAGTATACTTATACAATATTGACGAGTTACACCAAAGTACCACTGTTTGCAGTCAGTTTAATATGTCTATTATGGTGAGGAACATTTCTGCTTAAACATTACGGAGACGTTGTGTATCGCTCGTATTGCTAAGTAATTATTACTTAACAAGTGTACTTGCATCACTATGCAGATTATGAGCCCTGCTGCCTGGCCACAGAAGTGCCGAGATAAATATACCACTTATCCATCCAACTGTGCAACAATCCCGCAACACTAAATCACTCTGAAAAGGTAGAAGTAGTCTCTGATTTCGAAACTCTGCCATTTGTTACGGTTTGAACTGGAAATAAAAACATTTCCTCTATCATCACAGTAATAGTAAGGCCTCTCGAGCTTATAGACATTTAGTGGCTTAACCTGTGAAAACAACTGCATTAAATCTCATGTAGTAAAGCATGCTCATTATTTCTATCTCCAACATTTATGTTGGCGATCATTACATTTAGATATTTAACATCTTCAGTTGAGCTCAGAGCTAATGACTACAAAACAGACCCTTGTGTTAACTCTGAAGTGTGACAGGCTAGTTTCTAGTGCTATATGCCTTGCTACTGGAATGAGCTGCAACACTGCGTAAAGTCAATTATGGGACATTTATTACTCTGGGATCTTGATCTCATGAGATTTCCTCAATATATTAAGATTAACCTACTGGCATTTGCTTGAGGCAATGAATGCTCAGATTGTGCTTTTTTGTAGCTGCATATTGTTCAGTGCAAACAATTAATGCCTAATTTCAGCAAACAGTCAGAAGTACAGTTACCATTAATTACGTACGATTGAAATGTTTTGTGTAAAGTACAAAAATCTAAAGTTGTTATATAACACACAACATGACTGATGGGGCCTTTTACTTGCATTTAAGACACCACAGTGAACAGATGGAAAAAAGAATTACGGCATGAAATCTAGACCAGAAAATACACCTGTATCATGATCAGCATTCTGTATTTATGTGGGCTAGAGCAGAAACCACTGCAAAAAAGTGCCAATAGATCAATCAATTATTGATAACAGAGAAGGCAAATGAAGGGACAGTTCAGAAAGTGACAAGGGAGGCAGGGAATAGGAATGGGAACATTGCTGAGTCTAGCCCCTCTGTTGTGAAGGGAGGCAGACAGCAAAAGGAAAGGAAGAGAGAACTTGTTAAATGTGATGATTCATCACGCACCATTGCAGCATTAAGCCAAATTAGGTTAAGGTCTACATTGATATTTGTATTGTCAAAGCTTGCTGGGCTGCCAGGTGTCTGCATAACACAACCAGGATGAAGTGGATCTATCTAATTCACACAATATAATTTAAACCATATGTAAATGCAATTACTGCTACTCAACAGGTTTATCTGAGCTAGATCATAACTTTACCCCAATTTCAATCATAAAGACAGACTGCTGCATTTAATGAAGACATACTGGCAAACGTATATGCACCTTGCAGTAATGAATAAAAACATGCACTGCCAGTACCACTGTGTTTGTTAGATTCACCACACGATGGCCTGTGTTTGTTAAATATTAGAGAGTAGAAAACCGGTCCTAACTGGTCATAAACACTGAACAAAAATATAAACTCAACACTTTTCTTTTGCTCCCATTTTTCATGAGCTGAACTCAAAGATATAAGACTTTTTCTATGTACACAAAAGGCTTATTTCTCTCAAATATTGTCACACATCCAGCATCTTCACCTCCAAGATCATCTGAGACCAGCCACCAGAACAGCTGCTGCAACAATCGGTTTGCATGACCAAAGAATTCCTGCACAAACTGTCAGAAACCATCTCAGGGAAGCTCATCTGCAAGCTCGTCGTCCTCAACCTGACTGCAGTTCGTAGTCGTAACCTGGAGAAGTTACGAGGCACTTTTGCTCTGTATCAGCGTATACGACAGCGTGTTCAAGTCCTGCCAATATCCAGTAACTTCGCACAGCCATTAAAGAGGAGAGGACCAACATTCCACAGGCCACCATCAACAACCTGATCAACTCTATGCGAAGGAGATGTGTTGCACTGCACGACGCAAACGGTGGTCACACCAGATACTGACTGGTTTTCTGATACATATACATTACACAATACATCCATCCATCCATTATCTATACACCACTTAATCCTCACTAGGGTCACGGGATGGTGTAGTCTATCCCAGCTGACTCAGGGTGAAGACAGGGGACACCCTGGACAGGTCACCAGTCTATCACAGGGCTACACTTAGAGACAGACAAACAAGCACACTCACATTCACACCTTCGAACAATTTAGAATCACCAATTAACCTCAACATGTTTTTGGACCTTATGGTAGGAAGCCGGAGAACCCGGAGAGAACCCACGCTGCACGGGGAGAACATGCAAACTCCATGCAGAAAGATACCCCCCCCCCAACCCCTAAGCCATAATCATCAAAAATAAAACAAGGGGTTTGAAATATTTCACCATACATGTAATAAATACAGGATATATGAAAGGTTAAATTATGAATTAAATTACATAAAAAAACAAGTTTTAAAAAAATAAATACATTTTAATGTCTTGAGCTGCACCTGCATGCTGCCCGTTGTTAGCCTGGCAGTTAAATCCTTTGAGCTCCTGCAATAGTGACTGATCAAAGCTTACACTGAGCCTGCTTAGCAGGGTGCACTCACTCCTGTATCAGCCAAGGTTAAAGATGGAGGTGATTACAAGGCACAACTCTGTGCTGATAGGGCTTAAGTACAACTGTTGTAACAGAAATAACAATGGTCGAACAGCATCATCCCAATAACACTGTAAAAAGGACAACATTTTCAAAAATGACTGGTTATTATGCAATCTCTGCTTAAATGCAACTGTACACACACAGGCTTCCAGTTTAAAAAAAATAATAACAAGAACTTATATAACAAAAGAGCCACATGCAAAGAAAAAAAAAAACACCTGTGCTGCCACAAGTTTGTCGCCGCTTGGTCACTGGGCTCTGTGCAGAATCCCATCACATCCTCCTCACACCACGACCCCATTCACATGACCACAAACACTCCAGGAAGTCCCTTACCTGCATGTCTGACCTCAGAGCACAATAGCATGCAAAAAACATGGCAATGTTGGAGTAACATGAAGAGAGCCAGGGATGACTGTTAAATCTTCCTCAAAGACTAGAAATAAAAAGCAAAGGAAGGAGTTGTGGTGTGATATGAGAATAAGGTAGCAGCATCCCTGAGTGAGAGAAATACTCTTTTTACTGTACCACACTGAAGCGGCTAGACCCTCTTTTTCTATGGGGAATTTAAAACGCCAATAAAAACAGCTCACACTTCATGTAAAGCTCCATCTCGGCTTACTGGCGAGCAGGCGGGACGGAACTGTCAAGAGGGAGGAGTAAAAACGTGCATTTCACATAAAGAAGGAAAAAGCAAACGGAGGAAGGTCTACTGGCTGAATGTGTTCAACACATGGACTTTAAAGGTGAACTGCAGAAAAAAAAACACAAACTTGCCGTGTGAGTCCATAAAGATGTGAACATGTGATGTAAGAAATGTGCTGTATGCTGTAAACAGCCCATCTTTTAGTGTGTCACATGCTGAAACATACACTGTGCGCTACAGAGCATCATTGTTTGCAGCATGTTGCACACCATCTTTGATCACATTTGTGTCGTCTCTCTCTCCCTTTCTCACACACATGCACACACACAAACACACACACACACACACACATTACATAACAGAAAATGCTCAACACTGCCACTACTGTGCTTTGAAGAAAGACACTAGCAGAAGAGTAACACCTCTCTGTTACACCACTGCAAATGCTTCTTTAGAAAAATACAACACAGCGTAAAAGAAAACAGACAGAGATAATATTGAGATATAGATATGATTACTGAGATGTTTTGCTTGAGTACATATTGCCTCTAATTCATTACTTAAAATGATACTGATTCATATCGGAGCTACTTCTAATCACTCATCTGGATGCTGTGATTAGAGGTTGTGTGTATTGCTTGACAACCAGTGGGCAGACCAGGCTGAGATTAGTTTGAGATGTTAGACACACATTTTACTCGAAAGAGTCTACATCAAATTGAAATTAGTTTTAATCCTAACTTAACCAGCTGTTCTGCTTTAACTCATGGCTTTCACCAGACTGGGTGGGTGGACACATACTGCCTCCTCTAACTCATTTTCAGTAGGAAACCCTGGTCAGTGTGGCAGTCATGAGACAGTCATTTATGGACTAAATAACATAGACTAGCTAAACTTAGGGGCTGAAAGGTGGAGCGGTGGTTAGCACCGTTTCCTCACAGCTAGAAGATTCCGGGTTCACATCCCGGTTAGGACGCCTGGGATCTTTCTGCGTGGAGTCTGCATGTTTTCCCCGTGCAGCGTGGGTTCTCTCCGGGTCCTCCGGCTTCCTCCCACAAACATGTTGAGGTTAATTGGTGATTCTAAATTGTCTGTAGGTGTGAATGTGAGTGTGCTTGGTTGTCTGTCTCTAAGTGTAGCCCTGTGATAGACTGGCAACCTTCACCCTGAGTCAGCTGGGATAGGCTCCAGCTCCCCCCAGTGAGGATTAAGCAGTGTATAGATAATGAATATTTAAGCTTGATTTAAAGTCATAGCTATTTCTGAATTTGTCATCACTTCTAACAGCTTGTCAGACCAGTGCGTTTGTATCTAGATATAAAATTACTGTACAACAAAGTAAAGCAAGGATCATAAAAGGATGACGACCACAGTCTAGCTTTGTATACCAGCAGGTGGTTGGTGAGACATCAACTTTGATCTTCGCACAACAAGATAATTTTTTCACAAGTTTAGGATTTTTTAAATGACTTTGCTCCTTACACTGAAAAGGAAGCATTTCCAGTGACAGAGACACATGAACGCACCTCAACTTCATATTGCTACTCATAAGTTCAGCTTGTAGGTTTTACACTTTTATATATACTGTAGTGTTTATAAATGCTTGCATTTTTTTCCTCCGTAATTTACACTAGCAACGTGCTCCAGGAAGTGTGTTCACAGTGGAAAGATGCACCAGTCGGCATACTGAATGTAATGGGAGGTATTAAAGATGTAGAGAATATATTTTTGGTGGCAGTCTTCCTGTTACCGTGGTAACTGTCCATCGATTCAGCAGTATAAGTGAACAGAGAACTAAACGGATCTTCCACCCCCTACTTTACTTATTTATTTATTTCTTCCTCTGTGAGCGTGAGGTTGAGCTGGGGGACGAAGAGGAGGAAAGTGGGGGCTTGTGTGAGGAGTGGAGGGAAAGAAAAAAAAAAAAAAGGCAGGGGAGGAAATCTGGGGGTGGATGACTTAGAATGAAGATGAAACTGTTTAGAAATGGCTGAACTTGGCATCTTAAACACAGTCACTAAAATGGATTAATATGCGATACTCAATATGAACATATGCCACTCTTTATTAGTATAATATTATTTTGTGTGGTACGACTATTTTACACTTAATACTGTGTTAAAAAAAAACAAAAATAAAGGTGTATGACATCTGTACATTCTCTTCACATTCTACAGTGTTGTGTCTTGAATTACAAGTAAAAAAACATCAACCGTAACTTATCATGTTCTACTTATTGAAAAGCGCTAAAATACAGCTGCAGGTTATAACAAAACAAAGGGAAGCTTGACGCAGCTGCGCCACGCCATATTTAATTGACGCCACTTTAAACTGACGCTCCGAGGCAAGGATGTCTCATTTTGTTTAAAACCTCTTGCCTCTACTCCTCCTCACCTCCTCTGCTTGAATCTCTGGTGGGAGGGACGACGACACGAGGTGACGAGCGAAGGAGAGGAACTGAGCAATTAGTAAACTGGGATAAGGAGCACGTGTAGATCTCGTGTCCCTTTTCAGTTAGTTTTATTTTGAATTTGCCTTTCCTTATGTCTCGCTTGTTTTGCTTTGTTGTTGTTTTTTACTTCTGTTCTTCCTCCATCTTTTCCCTCTCTCTTGATTAGTTTCCCAATCAGTTCTCATTGTTAAATAATCACGTCTCTCCCTTAGTCGTTGCCACTTCATCCTGTTGTCCTCATGCCTATGGTTTGTTTTTAGCTTGTTTTTGTTCTTGTTCGATTTCTGAGCATTTTTTTGGATTTACTTTTGTTGGCTTATCGTCTTCATTTACAACAACTTTGGATATTGTGGAACCAGTGTGAAGACCAGCAACACCAATAACAAGAAATAAATTCTCAGACTTCCAGCACAATTCTCTCATCATCTCAGAACATACTGGGAAAGTCCACCCACCCAGCCCATAGAAGAAACGCAGCGCCTCACCAAGGTGGTTAGCTGTCCCCACCAGCCCATGTGTCCATGAAGTGGTCAGTAATCACAGTGGAATCCAGCGCAGCAGCTTGTTGTATAAATTTCCTTTTCTTTCTCTCATATGTTGTACCACTAACAGGTGTAGGAGCCATATGTTCATCGTATGTATGGGGAACTATTGTCTGACATTTTAATGGGAAGCCACATAACCACGGCTGGAGCAATGACATTCCAATCTGCTTATGAGTACGAGACTGAATGTAATGAAGAAGTGCTTTGTTTGGGATCTTCCAGCACATGTCTTCATGTAAAAGCAAGGGTTATTGAGTGTAATATAAGGTCTACATAGTGTGTTGTTGAGCCACCTTTTGTCTCATGATTCACATTGTTGTGTACACTACTTTGGGCTCATTACCATCTTAATGGCGCTATGGTCTCATCATTTGGGCTCCGTTCCACTTCAGCAGACAAGAACAGTATCTGCCAGAATTGTAGGATTCTTTTAATGTGGCTTAGAAATACACAGCAATGTGCTAACCTCTCCTCTCCGAACAAGAAGGGTCTTTCTGCTCCATTTTCTTTGTCCTATTTGTCCACGAGACACTGCATGGAATGTAAAATGTTGGCAAAAGGAATAAAACTGAGTGGGGGAGATCTGAAATCCCTAAAACCATAGCAAATAGTCAGAATCTGTAAAATATTCATCTGGCCTTCAGATAATGACAATAGTCAAATACTTGGTTTGTAGTAATGTTCCTGAAAGCTATTTTAGTACACACAGTCTTTAATGCTATGAGTTAGGGGTTGACCAACATGTTTTTCTCAGGAACAATAACCAGAAAGACTGCCACCCAGAATTTAAAAATATAAAATTACAGTCTTAAAATTTGGAAAAGTACAAATCCCAACTTAAAGTGTCTTTGTGCATTCATGCTTGACAAATTAAACTAGAAGGGGACTCTTCAACATCTATCTGTCAGTGATTGGCTGTAACTTGGGATGTGAACCAATCAGAAGGATGCTTCTCGGCACCACAGAATTATAACTATTGACTGAGAAGGAAATTCATTAATTTTATCTGTAATTGGTTTAAATATACAATTAATTGGAAAAGCTATCTGACTTCAGGCAGATTCTTGGTCGACCACCAGCTTTAGTATGTATGCTGAACCTAATGGTCACAAAATATTGGTCAGCTTGCATGCTTGGTCGGTTGGTTTGTGTTGTCCCACCATCTATCTAGTAAAATAGCTTTTTTTTCCAAATACAAAGAACTTGGTAGCAGTAGAGTATGATCAAGCTTCATTTTTACAATGAGCAGATTGATTATTCATCATTCAGATTCCATCCATCCATTATCTATAAACCGCCTAATCCTCACTAGGGTCGCGGGGGGCTGGAGTCTATCCCAGCTGACTCAGGGTAAAGGCAGGGGACACCTGGACAGGTCACCAGTCTATCACAGGGCTACACTTAGAGAAAGACAACCAAGCACACTCACATTCACACCTACAGACAATTTAGAATCACCAATTAACCTCAAACTCCATGCAGAAAGATCCCGGGACCATGAACTGGGGATCTTCTAGCTGCGATTCAACGGTGCTAACCACCGAGCCACCTTGCAGTTCATATTTCAGATTGAATATCAGTAAATTGTCAAATCTACTTGCATTGATCAGTCTTGTAATAGGAAGTCATGAACTCTGATTTCATTGACCTTAAGTTCCCAAAGAAAGAAATACATGGTCGAACCGACAATAATTATACACAAAACATTTATTAACTACTGCTCCAAACAAACAATAAGACAACAATGGCATAACAAACAACTTAATTGACAGGAATCGTCACTGGAAGCAGTTGGTAGAGCAGCTGATCAGTTTAGAATCACTTTGGAACTGAGAAGCCAATTGTAATTTCTAAATTCACCCTTTTAGCAGAGAGAATGTGATACTGGCATATCGAAGCTGCAAGATCAGCGTGTGACGGGAGAGAGACAGAACTGCAGCAGGATGTGTCACTGTGATGAACTGAGTTGGTTCACACACACAGACAGATGACACCTTTGCATAGCTACGTTAAAAAAGTGTGTCAAAGTAAATATACGAAGAGTAAAAGTTTGTAGTTAGAAAACACTTGTGAAGTTGCTTTATAAAAGTTAACGTATTAAACCTCATATTTAACACAAAAAAAAATCTAAGTACAAATAAAATAACTAAAAACCCATCATGAACGAACAAAGAGCCCAGATGTTTTACAGGGGAAAAACAACCCCCCAAACATTTCAGTAAAACAATGACAAAGCCCCTGTTGTATTCCAGTGACTTTCTTTTATACAGAAAGTGTAGATCAGCATCTGGCCAGTCATGGATGTGTTCAGCCGAAGGACTGGTCCTGAGCTTCACTGTCCAGGAAAGCAAATATCAAATATCTTTAGTTTGAGTTTATTTTTTAAACATATAAATCTAATTGTTGTGTATCTGCTATGACTCCAGATATGAAATCCCACTTAACAGGTGATTAAAAACATATCAAACACATGTTTATTTCATTTAGTTTGGAGATATTCACACATGCATATAGAATGTGGAATTTCAGGATAACTTACGGTAAATTTCAAATAGAACTAAGAACACACGCATGTGCATTCAACAATTAGAAGAATAAGCCTTAAGCATTACGGTTGCTTAGTTCTCTTTGTGATAAAAGAGAAAAGGAATGTCTTTGTGTTTCATATTCATAACCTGGGTTATTGAGTCAAGATTTTGGAGACGTTACTCCAGTTAATGAGTTATTTTTTTTCATATTTTGAGATGGATTAAGTCATTCGTGTATAGAAAGTTCTGGGTGTTGGGAGGAGAAGAAGGTCAGGAGGTCACACTGAAGAATGCAACCTCCTCTTCTCCAGAGAATCTTCAGAATTAGGTCCTGTTGTCTCCAAGAGGGCCGTGTGTGGTCCTTCTGTAACAAACATCTGATATGCAGATGTTGTATTTGGATGAAAGTTTTAGCTTAACTGTCTCTTAAAAAATACAGCCGTGAGAAAGGGTCTCTGGACTCTCTGTGTGTTGCTCTGGGATGCTCCATAATACGCTGCAAATGTGAGGTCTTTGTTTGCTTTTCCTAAACAGTCATCACAATTCATATATCGTCTCACATTATCATAAGGACACTTAGCCGCAGAGGTGTGCTGGATATCACATCATCAGCACACGAGGAAAGTTTCTGCCAGCCCGCTCTGTGTGCCTGTAATTCATGGCGTACATGAAAGCGCGTTGTGTGAAGAGTCCCAGCTAACAGATTTAACAACTTTTCAACATAAAAAAATAGGTTGGGCATAGAAAATTGAAGTGTTCTAGCAGCAACTCACATAATTAAGAAAAACATATGTACAATCGTGACTCGATAATCCAACACTAAATGTAAAACCTTCTTTTATGTCAAATAGCAAGGCTGTCGGATTGTCAAGACCGAGGTTGAGATACAAGGAGGGCTTGATGCTTGAAGGCTCATTTGTTGTTAATATTCATTGTTTATAGTTGTTATATTAACTAGTGTATTGTTAGAACACTATGCATCGCTGGATTTCATGTCTAATTGACCAGTGCACTTGTGCACATTCCGGCCACTTCCACCCTGTCGGAGCGCTCCGACAGGGTGGAAGTGGCCGGAACACACAGGGAGTACTTAGCTGCTGATTCTAGTTTAGTTAGTGGTCATAGTTCTGTTTCCACCATCATCAGTGGCAGCGGCAGTGGGGTGGCCGATACGCTCCACCATTACCATCTGTGTGTACTTCCATAAACACTGAGCACGCTCCCTATGTGTGATGTCGTCGTGTCCTCTTGTGCGCATGCGGGACACTTTTGGGTCGTATGAAGTTCACACAGCAGATCACATACAAGTCGCATTTAATTGGAAATGTGAACAAACTCACACAAAAATCAAACTTCACAAAAAAATCTGAATTAAGCATAAAGTCCTGCAGTGTGAACGTAGCCAATCTGTCTGATTGTTCAGTCAGATAATACGCCGTTATCCTTATTTGTGACATAAAATGTCATGTGGGAGTCGGAATCCAAGGCTGTCGGTATGTTAAGGCTGTTTTTAATGGGTTCTGTTCGTTTTTCCTAAAAACCTGTCAGATAGCAAGGTTTAGGATTGTTAAGGGTCGGATTATCGAGTCATGACTGTAGTTATATACTATACTATGCTATGTAGCTATATTCCAAAAGTACACAAGGAACTTCATCGTGTTTAGTGTTTGAACAGGCCTAAATTAAACTCAAGCTAAATTTAAAAGCTGATAGTTACATAAGAGCCTTTTAGTAATTACATAATTTATTATCCAGATTGTCACAGATTTGTTTAAATAATCAAAGTTCAGACGGATAAACTATCAGAATAGATGTCACTTGATAACTCCACCACGGTGTACACAGTCAGTTTCAATCACCAGAAGACAGGCTACAGTATGATGTAAGGAGAAAAATGCTCTGCAGGATCTTTCACATTAATGTGGGTAGTAGTTTTGAACAACTAACCATCTCACCAAAACACAATGAAAAGGGTGCAAACAAAATCCTTCTCACTTCTATGGAGGAGCAGAGCTGTTTTCATGCAACACAACTGATCACAAATCTATCAGGCAGGCTGTAGGTTGTCCTCGTGTGTCCCTGTAACGGGAGGAAAGTTTTAGCACTGTTGCAGGGACAACGGTTTCTACAACGTTCAGGCTTTAACGCACAGCATCAGCTTAATGTTATTTCACTGTGTAATTTACAGACAAACAGAAGAGGAGATCGATAGAGGCTGATATAGATGTATACAGACACATTGGTGGAATGTTACACCTGCATACATTCAGATGAGAAACCTGCACATTACTTTGGTTCTTGTGAAAAAAAAAAAAAAGATTGATTTAGACTTGCTAATAATTTCCCAATATGCCCGAATGAGATCCAAAATTCCTTTGAATCTGCCCTTGCAGCATTCAACAGCAGTTTGTCAGGACTTCCCATTTCTCTTCCTGATTACAGATGCTGTAAAAGTTTGTTTGCAGGTTAGAAAGGAGAAACAGGGCTTCCAGATATGCAACTAACAGGTTTATAGGACAAAAAGGTAAAATCCTTATTTTGTGTTCTTTCCTGTTTGGGTGAATATATAAAAAGCAATTACTTATTCATCATCATTTCCATCAGTGGATTTTATTTACTTAAATAGACCCGAGTAGATACAAGTCTGTAAAAACGTGCCTGCACTGCTTTTTGTATCAGCACAATATGTGTGTGGAGAGTGTGTTGCTTTGTATGAATGTCTACATTTGGCATTGTTCACAGTTAACACTTGCAAAAATGTAAAAGACATGAGATTGAAGTGATCTTGACCTTTAATCGTTAAAAACTAATTAGTTCATTCTTGAGTCTAAGCAAACATTTGCGCCAACTTTAAAGAAATGTGTAATCCGCGTTCATGAGACTGGACAGACAGTCAGCCCAAACGCACAACGTCTCCAGCCACAGCTGATTCATTTTGTTGATTTTTGAAGTGACAAGACGTAAATCTACTGCATCAAACTTTTACTATAACTTTTTTGTGACCACAGCAACCGCACTGACCTTCAAAATTGCTTTTAAGGAAACCTGTGGGTGACATTACAGAGGGGTTGCCCACCTTCCACATCCAGTCTATGATGTGGATCCATATCATGCCTAATCTATGATATGGACTGTGAAAGTGACAGCTGTGCAATTGCAGCAAAGTCAGATGCAGCAAAAGATGTAATCAGCGCGCTTCAAACAGGCATACCACTGTTTACCTCAACAAAAGGGTGTCAGAATCCAGATTAGAGAGATTATCTAAAAACACAACAATGGCAGAGTATTAACACACTCATGTAGAAGTGTTTTCTTCATGGGATTTTTCCATCCCCTCTATTTTCCTCTCACAGCACAGGACTCACCATGCCCCCAAAAGCATTACATAACATGGCTATGGAATGAAAACTGCATATCATTAGGCTGTGCACATTTATTATTAACAGCTAAATCCTTAAGGTAGAAGAGTTTGATACAATATTCACAATGCCATGTAGGATCTCATGACAGCAGCACAGAGGAGGGGCGTGCTTCTGGCTTTTGCAGAGGTCAGTGTGACTGGAGGATCACGAAGACTACTTACAGGGTTTAGCAATCTCTTTTTATACAACAGCTTTGTCTCGTGACGCCTGTATCACTGGAAAGGCGTGGATATGTTTCAAAGATGGAAGGACACCTAACCTTAGGTTGGCATTGCGTGGGCTGAAGTCAAATTATATAATGCACATTAACGATGCTGACATATACTTCTCCAGTTCCATTCCACAGTACAGTATGTAACATGGTGCAGTCACAGTGTGGCGATGCTGCTATAAAAATTCATTTGATGGCAATCTGACACAAATTAGAAGCAGTTAACTATTTACCTGAGAAGTATATATATATAGATATTATATATACACTAGTTATCTTTTGATTTTGACTTTTGCAGTGCCACATAGTAATATATTCTCCTCATGAAACGCACAAAGTAGGGAGTATACTGTATGGCAATTAAAGAAAATAAATTGTCATTCTCCAAATTATTGGCTGCTTCTACAAAGCGTAGATGTTTTAACATCCACCTTGATTATATCTGCAGCCATGGCCATTATGACAGTCTTTTTTTCACACAGCAAGTGCATCAAAATATCACATGGCTACATCTAACATTTGGTTGCAACAGTCATCACACACATGCACTGTATCTCTAAAGGAAGGAGGAACTCTCGGTTAGATTGGCATCCTGTGTTTGTCTCTACTCCAGTGATTCCTGGGAAAGGCTTTAACCCATGAGCTGAAAATAGCTGTGTCTGACAGCAATGCTATGACAGTGATACTGAACCAAAACAGTAGTGTTGCCGTCAACAAAAAATAAAATTGTAAGCTTAAGGAGAGTTATAACGGCAAAGAAGTCCACATGGGTAATTAATGATATGACATTCCATCTATTGTTAGCATAACAACAGCTACGCCACCACACTCACAGGATGAAATACATGTTTCCAACCTGGGCTTAATACAAGTATTGCGCCCAAACCTATGGAACTTTTCACTGCCGCCACAAGAGACAATAGCTTGTCTTGAATTCCAAAGACTGATTTGGTTCAATTGCTCCAAACACATAAATGCGGTCACCTGTAGCATGCTGAGTATACTGTAACTGGAGCACACACAAAGACTTTACTTATTTAAGTGACTTACACCAAGAGCTACAAAGGCTGCAAAACCATTACTGGAGTAGAAATCAGAATTGGAATTTGTAAAAGGAAGACTTAAATACATAGCTGTAAACACACAATTATATTGGGGTCATACCAACTCAAGGTGGTAAAATCCATCCATCCATCCATTATCTATACACCGCTTAATCCTCACTAGGCTCGAAGGCAGGGGACACCCTGGACAGGTCACCAGTCTATCACAGGGCTACACTTACAGACAGACAACCAAGCACACTCACATTCACACCTACAGACAATTTAGAATCACCAATTAACCTCAACATGTTTTCGGACTTTGTGGGAGGAAGCAGGAGAACCCGGAGAGAACCCACGCTGCACGGGGAGAACATGCAAACTCCACGCAGAAAGATCCCAGTGTCCTCACCGGGACGCGAACCGGCGACCTTCTAGCTGCAAGGCAACAGTGCTAACCACCGCTCCACCTTGCAGCAGCTCTGGTAAAATCCAGGGAAATTAGTTTTCAAATGTTAGTTGAAAATGTAGCAAAGAGTAGTTTGGATGCTTCTCTTGTCTGTACTTGTTCCATCAGACTATTATATACGTGACATGCTGATTACAACCAGTCAAACAGCACAGAACTCCAGACAGTACGGTTCTAGTGCTGTATTTTATCTAATCTCTTTCAATTGCAGCTGGAGAGTTACTGCAGTTAATGCCTTACAGTGACTACACCTCGGTTAAATTAAAAAGCACCTGCATAGGCTTCTTTTTAAAAAGATATTGTTAACTGGCTAATTGTGTTACAACCACTGTGGCTTGACCATATCTTCAAAACCCAACACATGAAGCGCACATGCAGACATGACCTCTGTGACGACACAAAGAGTGCAGCTTTTTAACGAAGTCATCGTTTCATGACATGCTGAGTTAAAAGACGTGGTCATCTACAGAATATAGGTTTGAAACGAGAAAAGCTAGACTTCCATTGACAAACTGTTGTTGCAACTTTAACGTTAAAACAATTTCTTCAGTCTGTGCAAGGCACTCAGAGTGAAGGACAGCACACTACAGCTTACAGACTCACTGATGGTTTTTATCCAAAGGCCAGTGGAAATACTTCACAATGACTCTCAGTGACTCAACACTCCAGTTGACTAAAAGGTCCTATCACATGCGTTCTACAACACTGCAAGGAAATGGGAGGTATAGGACAGTTGGTTTTCTGTCTTTCTGAATGTAGACAATGCCTGTACATAGACCACAACCTACTCAATGGAGACTTTCAGCATAAGTGACTAGGAGAGCTCTGACAGTTTTATTTATAAGGCTCATTTCACCAAGTCAGTTGACTTCAGTGTGCTGTAAATAGTAGGAAAGTTACTTCCATAGAAGTACCCTATTCTCTGTTATTTTTCCTGTTGGTACTTGCATGCATTAGATAATATCAGAACAATATCATTAATATTACAATTACTTGTAATGACAAGAAAACATTCAAGATGTTGCTTTTCGCACAACTAATAAACAGGACAGTCAATGGCCGACTCTTTCAACATAATGCAGCTCAACGTGATCGAACATGCTATTAGCTTTACCCATATTTTGACAAATCAACATTTGGACCAGGTGATGCCACGACTATTAGCTATTACAATTCATCATCTGGGTCCTGCTGATGGATTGAAATATTTCAGTCCAGACCAAAGTATCCAAACCACCATCCAAAAGACTGCACAACTCTAACTTGTATTGGCATTTCCACAGCCACAACATTAGCACAGCCATATGGAATCTCACAGCCAGCTCAAATGAGAAAACTGCATTAACATCATCACGGCTTGGTGCGTGAAGCCATTTGTTTATATGTCAAACAGTCTATCATGTTAACATTTTAACTAAAACACAATCAGCTCACAGAAACATACCTGCAGTTCCTGTACTGCACTTAAGCAGAACAATAAATGCATCGTGCTACTTGTTGTCTAGTGCTGTTGCTTAAGTCACGTGGAAGCCAGTCACAATCAAATGAAAAGTACATGAGGTAATAAACAACTAACACACAGTAATATCTGCATAAAAGAAATAATAAATATGTAAGAGAAAAGATTCAGAAAAGCAGAATGTTGCAATGAGTAAAGGGTGGTTTCCAAGGATGCAGTGATCCGTTACACAATGACTGATGACAAAGGGAATAGGAAATCCTACAGGTCCGCAGCTCGCACAAAGATTCTATCATAACGATGCAACAATATTTTGCTTGCAATGTTAGCCAAGTGCAGTAAACAGAATCCAGAAGTGCCAATATGCTGTGTGAGCACAGGGCTGCAGCAAAACCACCAGCTGGCTGACAGAAGTTCAACCCAACTTCTGCTGCCATATCTTAACAGACAGACGCCCGTGCTATCCGTAGTGTTGCTGACTGACACAAACTGTTGTCAGAGAGAAAAAAAAATGAATCATTCTGTCACACACATACACACTCAAGACTAAACCTGACAAATCACTCTTTCAGGAGATAACAGACCACAGAACATAAATGCTAAAAAGCATACAGCTGCAACAGAGACAAATATTTTATTCAACTCTTCACTTCAAACTTACAGGGTGATGAACACCATCAGGACTGTAAAGACATGGATGTACATGCAAACATTCAGAAATAGCCAACACGTAGACAGACCTTTTTTCCTCCTGCTTCACTGCATACCTCATTCTCCCACAGTGCTCATTCTCTCTGTCTCAGTCCATGTCTCCCTCTTATCCCCTCTCCGTTCCAATGAATCATTCATCCGTGCTGTGGATCTTACCTTAGTAGTGACAATGCAAAGACAATCCATGCCTGTCAGAGAAAAAGGAGCTCTCAACCTCTGCTTAAATTCATCACCACTAATATCACTATTGGAGGAAGAAAAAAAAACAAAAACACGGGAAGCTGGAGAAAAAGATATCAGTATGAACAAACGATGGAGAACAGGGTGAAGGGAAGAGAATGCATACACGCAGACCCAAACACTCGCACACATACACTCCCTGGTGAGAGAGAGAAGCCACAGTGAACAGACGTTACTGCATGTGGGCCCCTTGTGAGCAGTGAGATGCCTCCTCCACAGCGCTGAAGGCAATCAGGATTCCTAACACCATCTCAGAGCACAGCGCACGTCATCAGCCAGCAAGCACACACACATACACGCACACACACACACACAAAAAAAAAAACGCTTAGCAGCTGGTCTCCTCCAATAACCCAAAATCATTCCTTAGCTTCTCTTTCTCTCTCATTCACCCTCTGTCTCCCGTTAATCTTCTCCTCCTCTCTCTTTCTCATGTCTCCAGCGACTAAGCGTTATGGGATAGGAGAGAGAGAGCGAGAGAAGAGAGCGAAGGATGAGAGCATGAGCTCAGCGGAATGAATCAGGTTCTCACGTTCTCTGTCTCACTGACTATTAGCTGCTGTGGCAGACTGCTGGAACTTAACAGCAACACGCTGTCTTAAATTTCATCTGCAACTCAGTGGCAGCAGCGCATTTAACTGTCTTCGTGACAGACCTTTGACAGTGTGTGACGTTGACCAATATGGTATTTGCAGGAGGCAGGAACCTGGAATTGGGGCTAAAACCAGTAATAGTAATAATATCCATCTATGCCAAAAATACAAATTGCTCAAAAATCCAAACTGTTTGTGCTTTTGAAATGTAAGGCTTTGTTGTTTTCTTTTTTTTGTTGTTTTGGACAGTTGAATAAACAAAACAAGACATTTGATGTCTTCTTTGATTTAGGGCGACTGTGATTGGCATTTTTGTATTGTGTGCAGATCAAACAATTCATCAAGAGAACAATGTGCAGCCAACATGTCCATTATATAATATCTAAGCACACTCACATTCACACCTACGGACAATTTAGAATCACCAATTAACCTCAGCATGTTTTTGGACTAGGTGGGAGGAAGCCGGAGAACCCGCAGAGAACCCACAAACATGCAAACTCCACGCAGAAAGATCCCGGGTGTCCTCACTGGGACGCGAACCAGCGACCTTCTAGCTGCAAGGCAACGGTGCAAACCACCAAACCACCTTACAGCCCTATTTAATGGCTTGTACAATTTTAAAAACTGATGAAAAACCTTTGCTGAGAACAATGATTTTTTTTGGCCAGATGTTGAACACTTGAAAGCACAACTCAACACCTTGTGAGTGCAATGCAGTCCAGTCCGATCCAGTGAAAACCTGACAGCAAGCTCAGAGTTCACTGCCATCCACAACTCCAGTTTCAACTGCAGGTCTCCAGATGTGTATTGTCACTACAAAGTGACAGAACCACTTGTGCATCAACAAAATGTGAAAGCTGCATCTACAATTACTTCATGAGACACTAGAAGTTCTATCAAAATACCACATTAAATTGGTGTCAAAAGTCCCCACAAGCAGAAGCAGCTAAATCTAGACTAATGCTCGCAGATACATGAGAGGTTACAAGAATGATTCTGTAAAAGCATGAAAAGTTCTCTTTTCAAATGCAACACAAGTCAAGTCTCAGTGCTCCTAACTGAGTAACATACATCTCAAACAGCCTGAAGGTATTAGTATTACATTTAATCAGGACAAAACACAAATATATAGTTGAATTCTTAGATAAAGGCTTTACTTACAGAACGTCAGAGAAATGTGAATCTTATAAATGACTACAATAATTTTACATGATATTGCTAACATAACATTCACATAACATTTGATGTAGTCTTTTTTATTTTATCTGTTATCTGTCAGTGTTACTAGAAAACAGAACAATTATCACCCAAACATATACGTTAGCTGCAGCTACTGAACACAAAGAACAACAACAAGCCCCATTTTGGTTGTTTCTGTTGAATTCAAAATGGACTAACAAGTTTTAAATTCATGCTTAATTGTTCAATGTTGAATTCACACATGAATATGAAAAGCACAAATGAGAAACAGATTGTTCTGAGCAAGACGCCTGTATCTATTTTGCAAGTACATGATACGGCAGAATGAGACTATATTACTGTGCTTAAGTAAAATACAGGCGACAACACAGCAACCTAGGTGTTCTGCCTCACTCTCTTAGTGCTGTATTACAAATCAATAACCTGTCCAGGTTAACTATGCTCACTCTGATGTCTCTAACGTTTCCCCTTCTAGGAACAACAGCCAATTTCCCTCCCATAAACAAGTACCTGTCTGCTGGAGCCATCCTGGTGAAGAGGTGTGTTGCAGATTTTGACTTTGATTACTGCCTTCATTTGTGGACGAAGCAGCACCCATACACTCCCGACCTCCCGTTGTTCCTACTGAGCACATTTACCAGCTCAGACTCACTCTGCCAGAGCAACAGGGCTAATCTTTTCAGGTGGTGCAGCTCAGGCAGCTTCGACTTATTGCATTAGGGAGAAGGAATGCTTTAACCTCCTTTGTTAGGGCTACCACTCATATATACGGTGTAGGTGTGACAAATTTGGATTTGTCTATGTATGTAACAGCACTGACGGCGCAAACAGCTTGCTTGACTGATTTACACAACATGTTGACCTTGAAGCTGGCCTGCAGTTTAACTAAATATATGTTGCATGACATAGCAAATAAAAAGGTCTTCATGCATAGATTCACTGATGACATTATTTATTTCAGTACATAGCAAGTAGAAAGTATGCCTGGCTCCCTTTTTAATGTAAATGTTGTGTTGTTTACAACATAAATGCAACCTATTGTCAATTTATTTCTTCATTTCTGATTTCTTTTTAATAGTATGTTGGGCTGGAAAAGCCAAAACATACAGCAGCAAGCACTTCAACATGTTGACTCAAAGGAACATTCCTCATATAGTGATTAAAATACAATTCTATGATGCACGTTATAAACTAAATACTTACAATGAAATTCACTGTAGTCACACGTAAAATATCTCATTTACATATTAAATTAAAAAACTTTACAGTTCCTAATCATTAAACATCACTACTCCCAAGAAAACCAAAAAAATAAATGAATTGTTATCTATAGCTAGACTGGCTGTTCCCTGCTCTCACACACTGAGAGATAGTATAGCTTATGTCACATCAGTGATGTCCAAAGGGCTGTAATAACTGCCACTACAGTCTCTATTCTGGTCTCATGCCCTCAAACCACATCTCCCTTCCTTGCACCAACATAATCTCATTTACGTTTGTGAGCTTATTGTTGTTGGGATTATGGAGCTGCAAATTGCTTCTTGAGGAACCAAGTGTTGTTTTGTTGGGGGAAGATGTGTTGAGCTTTGTTACACAGCAAGTGATGAGTGAGAAGAAATCACAATTTTACAACAGAATGAAGTGAACCAACAGATACACAGCTGGTGACTTAATGTGATGTATAGTAAAATGAATTAAAAAGATCCCATGCATCTAATGTAGACATGCACTACTACACTGTAAACACATAGACAGAATGCATTTGATTCTGGAGAGAACTTACCTCAGAGGTATTGGAGCTGCTCTCTCGTTGCTCTCCCCCACTGGGTTCTGAGCTGCTCTGCTCCCTCTGCTGGGAACAACAAACAGGTGCATAAGTAACTCTGAACAGCCACACTGTAAAAAACTCCAGCAGACTAGCCTGAAGGTAGCTGGTGGTACAACAGAGTCAGTATTTAGGTAATAAGTATCTTAAAGCCTGATTATACTGAAAAAAAAAAAAATCCTTTGCTGAGCTCAAAGATCTGAGATGTTTTCTATGTACACAAAAGGCCTATTACTCTCAAATGTCTAAATAATCATGTGTCACTACTGTTCTCTGAATTAGCCACCCCAGAACCCCACTCACAGAGCGACCAAACTTGTCCCAAGATACAAGACTTCATTCTGTCATTCTGTCAGTCTGCTCTTTCTGTGGGCTATGGAACTCTCTACCCACTAATCTAAAATTAGAGATCAACAGTAATGCTTTTAATAAAGGACTCAAACAATGGCTAAAATCAAAACAACAGTGCTGAGATGAATAGTTTTAACTGGGATTTTATGCCCGATATTGGCACAAAAATGTAACATCTGTCAATATAATTGTTTTTTTGCCTATAATGAAAACTGATAAAACAATGGCTGCATTTCGACTTAATTTACCGGCGTGTAAATGATGACATCATCAAACTGCGGCGTGAAGTGTGTAAACAAGTGTGGCTGCAGTAAGAAGCTTGCTCACGCTGTGCCTGACTAACAACAGGACAGGAAATATGTGTTGATACTCGGGCTGGACCTGAATATTCGGACGTTGTGGTGACATCCTGATATTAATTTTGAGATCCGAATGTTAGTCCACTCCTCGTTAATGGCTCATTAAAAACCGGACCAAAAACAAAAGTGCTGTGTTTATATTTTTGTTCAGTGTGGTTTTTTATGCACAATAACAGCATGTAGTTGTAAGAGTTATGCAAGAATTGGCGCTGACTGATAGCTTGAGTCATCACTGGCTGGTCAGTCTGTCTGTTGCACTGAAAAGTCTTTAATTAGACGCTTAGATAGTGTAAGCCTTGATGTGCCAATGGCAGCTAAAAAAACAAATCATAGATGTACTACAAACCCATAGCACATTACACACAAATTTGCTTCATCTGTTCACATGATTGTAGGAACAAGGCCTTGTTGCTTAAAGGTCCCATGTTTTAAAAAAAATCTATTCAAATCAAAAAATGTATTGTGTTTTGCGAACTCTGAGGTGTAAAATAAAAGGTGTGAAAACAGGAAGTCGCTTTTCTCCAGACACCCGAGCTCAGTTTTCACATTGAAAATGGGTAACACATAGTCATAAAGCTAAGAATTGCTATGATCCCATCCCCTCACTGCTCGCTTCTTTCCAGGTCAACCATTTGATTTTAGCAGCTGCCTCACAGTTTGTCAGTTTCTTCTCTTTGCTCTTCTACGAACTAACTCTAAAATGTCTCAGCCTGGAAGAAAGCACCTAAAATGTTTACATGCTGGCCGTAAGAATGAACACAAGAACATTCATGCAACCTCAGCATCAAAAGAACTGAGGACCTAATTAATTACTGGTGCTCTATACGGCTCTATAATGCCATCCAAAATGACGAGAGTAGTTTTGAGGTGCAATCAGGAATCAGAGGACAAGGACATTTTGTAGAGGAGAACTATCTGTAGGACTGCCACAACATAAACTACCATAAACATGGATGAACACTGGGAATAAAACAGAACTCAGTACTTTATTTTTATATATATACTGTTCTGGGGCTGGAAGATGTTGGTTAGCACTGTCGCCTCACAGCTAAAAGGTCCTGGGTTTGAATCTCAGCCTGGGATCTTTTTTGTGTGGCGTTTACATGTTCTCCCCTTGCACCATGGGTTCTCTCCGGGTTCTCTGGCTTCCTCCCACACAGTCCAAAAACATGTTGAGGTTAATTGGTGATTCTAAATTGTCCGTAGGTGTGAATGTGAGTGTGCTTGGTTGTCTGTCTCTAAGTGTAGCCCTGTGATAGACTGGTGACCTGTCCAGGATGTATCCTGCCTTCACCCCTAGTCAGATGGAACAGGCTCCTGTGCGACCGTGCAAAGAATAAAGTGGAGTATAGAATATGGATGGATGGTTGGATATTGTTATGGGGCTACATAAGCAATCAACCCTGCAAATGAACCCTTTGATGTTTGGTATATTTTTTTAAGACGATGAGAGAACAAATACAGAAATTCTGCTCCCAGCAAGTGCAAACGTTGCAATATTTCCTGAAAAGCTTAATAAAACATAATAAATTTGAATCGGAGGCCTCCTACAACAACTTCTAATATATTATATATCTATTTATATATTTATATTTCAATGTAATTTTTTTTTATTTTAAATTTGGGCTTTGCAGGATTAATGTATCATTTATACATAATCGCTAAATAATGATTTATTGTTGTGTGTGATTTTACTAAAGCTGTCTGTAGTTTAATCATTATCTATCAAAATGCGTTATGTAGTTTTAAATCTGAATGTATTTTCACTGTTTACCATTCTTTGCAGACATTTGATTCCACTATATAAAGCACTTCAAACTCAAACCCAGTCACTGCTCTGGTTGCAGGCAGCTTTTGCCAGCAGCCTCAATGATAATGTGATACTTGGGCATGTACTAGCCCGCTTCATCATGTTCATGAGGAAAGTGCAGATTGTTCAGTTAAGAAGCATAAGTGTGACTCCAGACCTCCATCTAAACATAGCTTCACATCAGGAAAAGTATTTGGAAAAAAAAAAAAAGATGATAGAATTTGGTTTTGTTTTGCTATTTTGACAATTTCATTGCAAGGCAGTGGAGGATATGAAAAAAAAGCTACAAAAAACAGTAGTGAATGATTGTTTGGTAAAGTAGCAGCAGTAGGTAGACATCTGGAAAAGGCAGGCAGGTATGTCTGACGTAGTTGCCCTGACTGTTGGCTGACAGTGAAATAATTCCACATTTTCTTTGTGCATCTGCTTTGTGAACAATCTATGGAGAATCCACAAGAGCTCTTGTATTTGCCGCCATGCTTCTTGTTTTGTTCTCATGAAAGCTGCAGTGTGCTTATGAGAGGAAATGTGCCTGCAGGGAATGAAAACAGAGCGCAGCACATACACACTGGCCCACTGTCGCACATCAACACAACTCACAGGAAATACGACTTCTATTAAAACACTGTTATTCTTTAAGTACTTTAGGTACTAATTAAATAAGCTATAGTCCCATTTTTAATTGTAAGGTATTGCAGTACCTTTCTGGTGTTGGAATACTGGGCAACACAAGTATCTGCATTTCACATGGGGCCCTACTGCATGCTGGGAGTCAGTCTTGTTTATACTGTGTCTTGTATTTGTTACAGCCATTAATCTGTCTAAACATGACTCATGTCAGTCCTTTGCTGATAAACCACTGAAATATTGGCAACATCTCATTCAGTTTTTTACAACTTTTTAACGCTGGACCTTGTGGACAGGTTCCACGAGGTAAGGGAGGGAGATACAGTTAAGACCCCAGCAGGACTCAAATCATAAATTAATGCACATTTAACAAAGGCACCTTTTGTCAAACTTGGTAACTCCTACGAGGGCCAACAAATATGAATTAAATTTTGCTCAACAAACCTAATGTCTTGATTACTTCAGCATTTTTGTTTCACCGAAAAATCTAAAATACCCCTCTGTATATAAAATGAGTTTACATGCTCTCATGAACCTTTTGGACCATTTTAATTATTTGGATGAGGTCTTCTGCCATCTGATTACTTGGCATTACATTTGCATAATCCAGAGAGGGCTGATTGTGGTAACAGAAGAGGGGATATAACAGCAGTGTACTGATGACCTCATGGTGGGGTCATTGTTCTCTAGGGACTCTTCTAATCCCATTCACTTATCCCTATCCTGGTACTACTCGATGACCTTAGCAAAGTAGTTCAGAAGCTCCTGCCGTTACAGAGGGGCTATTTTAAAAGCTATAAAGACCTTTCACACTTAATCTCTTCGGAAATATTTGTGTCCCTTATAGCCAATTCTTCACTGTTACGACAAAAAAAGGCAGGTGTGACGCACGAGGGTTGACAGCATCGACAAATAGGATTACAAGTGGATTTTCAGACTGGGTGGTCCGATTCCAAGTCAAACATGTTATTAGTGACACACTGGGTGTGCAAAGACACATGGCTCTTTGACACTGGTCAAGAGTCCCTTTTAACCAATAAGCAAAAGCAGAAACTGTATCATACAGGAATTAGCATAATCCATTTTAGGTTGTACTAACGATACAAGGTACTGACCTACATTTCAACTGAAATGCTTTTATGTCACGATCTTATGGGATTGCTGTAACCACACAGTAAGTAACTGCAGAAATAATGTAAGTGTACAAAATATTTGAGAGAACAAAACGACCGTTCATCACTCTGTCAGCTTGTTATTGATGATATCAATGTTAATTCAAATGCTAAAGGTATGTTTTGATTATCCATGAATCTAATAGTGTAGATCAAATGAATGCAGAACTTTAACATCGGCTGGAAATCACAATATGGTGGAAATGAGCTGCTTGGTGGAGGTCTGCGCTCTCCAAGTGCTTTTCAAGTTTCGTGTTGTTGATGTTTGATGTTAACATTGACATTGACACTGATGAAGATATTTTCTTCTCCAGTGACCAATAAGAATTTTGGTTAACTGTGCCTACATACATGTCAGACAGCCCTCTCCTCTACCCATTGATCTGTCAGCTGTTCTGGAGGTTGACCATGACCTCGCTCCTGTCTCCAAAGTAAGCATCAAGCCTTATCCAATTTATACAGCCTGTCCAGACCCAAACACACCAGCATGGACTCCAGAACTCATTGGTAGCAGGAGTCATTTTGACCATCTATCCCCCCTAGTGGGTGCTGGTTTCTGTCTTCAACACATCCCTCTGATGTTCAGCAGCTGTCTGACCCTGGTCTGCATGCTGGGATCCACTGGGCTGGTATACTTCAGTGGGAACAGTTTGCATTATAATCATTACACTAGTATGCAGTATAAACTTGTTGAGTATGTATACGTTAGTAGACGATTTGAAACCAAGAAAACGCTGAGAAAATCGCCACAGCTTCTCCATACAGTGCCACTGTGCGTCTTTCATCACCATGGAAACGGAGAGAGAAGCTGTTCTGAGATCGCTCTGAAAGTGAGCCCAACGATATCGTTCATAGCTATTACCATTTTTTTGTGATAAAATATTAGTGCTTTTACTGTGTTTGGGCTACATGTTCATCATTACTTTCATTTATCTGTAAACGAATACAACTCTGAAAAGAAGGACACAAGCAGGAAAATGGCGACCGGAAGATGTACTGTGATCGCAGCGATGGATAACCTGACGATTGTAACTGAGAGGCCAGCGGTGGGGAATGTATCTGTAGCTTTGTGCAGCGTTTAGCTAGCTCATCGAGGCTGGTTAGATTAGCAAGAAATATTTCAGAGCAAGAAAACCTGCCAACATTTCCAGGTAATTTATAAGTGCATAGTGAGACACAGAGCAAGGTTTGAAATAGAATTGAAAATTCCAAAAGTCTGGACCAAACAGGTTGAGTGTGAAAGGGCCCAAAAAAGCTTTAACCCCTACAGCAAGCATTCCTGCTGATTCACATTTTGCTGCTTTTACTGCTGCTGCTACCTGTTTTCATTCATTCACTGGGAAGACAGATGTAATTCTTAAGTGCAGGTACATGTGAGGTTTTGCTGGGCTGATACACTGTGTCTGAGACTCACCTCCTCCACTGGACAGGCAGAGTTTTGTATAGACACACTCTTTTCCCACTTGTCGGCCATGTGGTTGACCTCCTCCAGCTTTTGCTCGCAGCTCTTCTGTGTGTTTAACAGTGTTACTTCATAGAACTCCTGGATATCTGTGGACATACAGATATTACATGACTTAAGGGCTGTTAAAAGTTCATCACTTGTGACATGTTTCCCAACAAACTGTCCATACACAGCCATCAACAATCAAGATATGCTTTAAACGTGAATAGTGCAAGACTTGGTAAATCTGACTGAAAGATGCATGATTTTATCTTAAACCATTAGAGGCTTTAGATTTACAGCCTCTGATTTGACAGTACAGTCATGACTTGACAATCTGACCCTTAACAATCCGAAAACCTTGCTATCCGACAGGGTTTCAAGAAAAACGAACAGAACCCATGAAAAACAGCCTTAACAGACCGACAGCCTTGGATTTAACTCTGACATGACATTTTATGTCACTAATAAGGATAACGGCGTATTATCTGACTGAACAATCCCACAGATTGGCTACGTTCAGACTGCAGGACTTAATGCTCAATTCAGATTTTTCGGCGAGTTCGTTCACATTTCCAGTTAAATGCGACTTGTATGTGATCTGCTGTGTGAACTTCACACAACCCAAAAGTGTCCCGCATGCACAGAAGAGAACACAACGACGTCAAACGCAGCGAGCATGCTCAGTGTTTGCAGAAGTAAACACGGATGGTAACGGTGGAGCACAACTGCCACTCCCCACCTTTACTCCTCTTTTACAGCAAACTAAATAATTTATGGTCGTACAATGCAAACAAATAATCAGTTAATAAAGAAAATAATTGAAAGATTAATCAATACTGAAAGTAATTGCTACTTCCAGCCCTTCTTCTTCCACTTGTTGCCCGTTGAGTCCAATGGTTCAAAAAACACGATCTCATTCTGTTTGAGAGAATTTTTGACTCGGATGAAAAACTGACCACATAAACAGATTCACATGTAGCATCTTCTTTTAAATCGCTTCTTAAAACCACTTTTATAGATTCGCTTTCCAGTGATGTTCTCTTTTAGATTTTCGCCTGTTTCTTTTCCCCTTTTATACTGGTTCTGCCTGCTGTCCTTCTCTCTTTTCTCTTTCTTAATGTACTTTTATCATACTTTTATCTTCAGCTTTTATCTTCATTCCCCTCTGTGATGTCGTCTTTTTAATCAGTTGTACTAGTACACCTTTCAGTAGTGACCCAGCCTGCTCTTTTCCATTTTTATTGTGTGTATTTTTATATTTATTGAGTGTTTGCCTGCACTTTTTCTTGTTTTCCTGTTACCTTGTCTCTGTGTGTCTTATTTCTTTATTATGTAAAAGCACTTTGCAAATTCTGTTCTTAAAAAGTGCTATACAAATAAAGTTTATTATTTATTATTGTGACTATGTTAATAAATAGTTAGAACTGGTGGCAACAGACTTGCTGAAAAACCAAAGCCTTCTAGTATAATATAGACTTCATGCAACAACAGTTCCATAAAATACATTTTTGTAAACAACAGGTTGGGTTGGTCGTGGTGTAATTAAGTGTAGCTAACTGTACCAAAATGACATCACATACTGAGAAATATTCGCAACCACGCTGTAGTTTTACAGATCAGTTAACGTGACCTGTGTTGACACTGTACAATGCATTTATGAGGGTATTTCAGATGATGAAGTTGACATTAACACCCCAACAGTTTGCTCAGACAGAACAAGCACAACCAGAAATGTTAATAAAAAAATAATTTATTAAATGTCCTTACATTTTTTTAATCACATGAAGAGTTTCACAATGTCATTCCCACCTTTATGTATCCTGCTAGTTCTGTTTTCATGCACATGCATGATCAACACAAGATGATAAAGATGATATCAATTGGAACGTTAATTTAACCAAGACTACTGACCGCATCAGCGCAAACGTTTCCACATGGCCTGTACGAGTGTGTCAGCATGAGTCACAGATGCATCAGCAGCCTGACTGCATTAGAATCTTTTGGAGCAATGAACTGAACATATGTTGGTGTACAATTACAATATCCGCCATAAAGCTTCCGTACTGCATTTCGAGTGAGCTCCTTGGTATTTAAGTGTGATTGTTTTCAAGATGCAGGCCCGTTTCTGTTATGTCTGGCCATGATTTAGCAGGGATCAGACCCAAAACAAGTGATCTGAGACACCAGTCTCATGCGTTAGTCCTGCACATAAAGGACACCTTTCTATTTAAATTAAAACCAGTGATTACCATTCAGGACCAGACCCAGGATCACGTTCTGTCCCAGATAGAAATAGGAAGTAAATTCTGATTAAAGATTTATTTACGTAGCTTTTGTAAAAACAAAGAAAACCAAAACAGCCACAGTTCTTTTTGTCATTTAAATTAAAGCAAGCTATTACTGATGCAAATGAATACAGCGGAATTTATGCAAATCCCCAAAGCTCTTGAATGGTTGAGATACACTAGGGTTAGCGTATGTACCTGGTTTGGCTTGACTTTAAAAAATGAAATGTATTAGAAATAAAGAAAATTACTTAACTAAAAAAAAACAACAACAACAACAACAACAACAAAAAACAGGCATCCAGCAGCAGTTCTCACCTCCACGTTGAGTTGAGTTTGGAATAAAGTACGACTCCCATTCCTACACTGCATCGCATTCCAAAACCATCAAAGATATCAAGCGTTACCATAAATAGCTCTTCTTAAGCTAAGCTCTTTGGGGGAAAAAATAGTAACAAAACACAACAGCAGAAAGTTGTCAAGAGTAACTCACAGTCCAGTAAAATCTCTCTGCTCTCTGTAGTCATGTTGCAGCGCAGCAATCCTTTGAAAGTGTGTGTTGTGAGAGCACCAGATGCCTGGTGGCAAGCTAACAGCGAGGCTAATCCTCAGACATAGAGGCCGCCTGTTCCCTTCAATACAGACAATGACCTTACACCCCCCCATAGCTGATTTCTAATTCAGCTCTCCCTTGGGTAATGTGCTTAACATGGACAGCAGTTCTTTCCACATCTCCCCTTCATGATCAAGACTAGTTCAACAACTAACCAAAACCATTTACTCGTCCATCCTCTACTCAGTCTGCTTCATACACCCGTGTATTTTTTATGTAATGCCATGTACAAGTTTAGTGCACGGCATTAAGAGCTAGACACAAACAAGGAACTAGTAGTTCATTCTCATTGTGCTGCTGAGCTGCTTTAAAGACACAGCTGGCACGGTATTTAAAGCTTGCATGTAAAAGGCATGATGGGTTCAGCAGAGAACAAGTTTAGCTGTACATGCATGAGTCTAATTCAGCTTGTCCTGGCGAGGAAGCAGAGTGATCCTCTTGCCAGTTCTCTATGAGACCATTACGAAGCAAATACATGAGAGGCTGCAGCCATTTGAAATTCAAACTCAAAATAATTTTCAATTTTGCTTTTTTTTTTTTAAGTGATTAAGCAATCTGTTTGACTGTAAAATGTCAAAAAAAAAAACAATGAAAAACAGGCCTGAATAGGTTCCAAAGGGAAAAAAGTGAGCTCTTTAAATTGCTTTTGTTCAACCGTCTTAAAAAAAAAAAAAAAAAAAGTTTAAAATGATATCAAACAAAAAAGGGAGCAAAATGAAGAAAAAGCTGTGGCTCTGTTACTAAAAATGCTTTGTTCTTTTTTTAGAAAAAGCGAATTAATTATAAATTATTTATTATTATTAATTAACTAATAACTAATAACATTATTCGTCAATTATTCTCAGACTAGCCATCAACATTAACAAGGCAGCACAATCGGCATAATGATTAATATGATTGAAATAAAGTCAGTGTTTATTTTGTTCGCATTCTAATATAAATGTTTGTGTTGCACCACATGCACAACAGCCGCTAGAAGTTTTTTTTGTATATTCCAACAAGTAGTATTAAGACACAATAATGTGTGCATTGTAAATTCAGCAAGTTACGAAATGAGATGAACTGTGCTTGCTCAGAATATTAATCAAATAATTATATTTTAACAGTGGAAGTATCTTTTAAGCCGTTGGCATTAACGGTTAATCCATAGGCTTTATGAGAAAATACAATGACAAAATCCCAATCTGCTCAGTATTTTTGTCAGCGGGGTCACATGTATTGTAGTGGCATGAAGACTGCTGTTCAGCCCACACATGCAATACTGCTGCAGAATGGGTTCGGACAATCTGCGTATCACACAGCAGCCGCCGTCAACTCAGGTTGACACTGAGCTTATACAAGTAATATTTGATAATAATTTACAGAATGTGTAGGACTTGTTTCAAACAAATGCAGATAATGAAAATAGTAGCAGCATCAAGTCAAACACTTGACAGGACTAACTAAGAGTATGATGCAAAGCTACCAAACTAAAGCTGCCAGCGACTGTCTAATCTGTTTTATGTTCTACGTAAATTGTCTTCTACTGCCTTTTATGTTTTATACTCATCATACATATTTGCTGACTAAAAGTAATTGAATACCTTTAAATTAAATAATCAGAAAATATTTACTTGCATTTGAAGCTCACTTTCCATAAGTAAGTCTAACTGTTAATTGTCATAATGGAAACAAATAGTAAAAACAAAGGGATGTCAGTGGAATAATACAAGTCAGAAGGCACAATTTTTCACTAAAACTGAAGGATTTAGCATTATTTCAATAAAAATACAAATTGTTGAAACCCTGGTTGCTTTGACAGCTTCCTTCAGCTCATCTGTGTTTGTGGGTCGGATGTGTCTCATTTTGTTCTTGGTCATACTTCATGTCGTTCTATGGGGTTCTGGTCAGGTGAGTTTGCTGGCCAAATGAACACAGTAATATCACGGTCAGCAAACCCACTGGCAGTGGTTTTGGCACTGATGGCAAGGTGGTAAGTCCAACTGGAAAAGAAAATCAGCATGTCCACAAAGCGTGTCAGCAGAAAAAAGCATGACGTGCTCTGACATCTCCTGGTAGACGCTGCATTGACTTTGGACCTGAAGACAGTGGACCAGCAGTAACAGATGACATGACACCCCAAATCATCAAAGACTAGAAACTTCCACTGGACTCCTAAGACCTTGGATTCTGTGCATCTCCACTCTTCTTCCAGACTCTAGGACCTTGATTTCCAAATCCATCCATTATCTATGCACCACTTAATTCTCACTATGGTCATGGGGGGCTGGAGTCTATCCCAGCTGACTCAGGGTGACGGCAGGGGACACCTGGACAGGTCACCAGTCTACCGCAGTGCTACACTTAGAGACAGACAACCAAGCACACTCAGATTCACACCTACGGACAACTTCAAATCACCAATTAACCTCAACATATTTTTGGACTGTGTGGGAGGAAGCCAGAGAACCCTGAGAGAACCCACGCTACACGGGGAGAACATGCAAACTCCACACAGAAAGATCCCGGGTGTCCTCAGTGGGACGTGAACCGTCGAGCTTCTAGCTGTGAGGCAACAGTGCTAACCACTGAGCCACTGTAAAGCTTTGATTACCAAATTAAATGCAAAATTTACTTTCATCTGAAAAGAGGACTTTGGACCACTGAGCAACAGTCCAGTTCTCTTTATCCTTAGTCGGGGTAAACCGCTTCTGATATTGTTTCTGGATCAGGAGTGGCTTGATATCAGGACTGTGACAGCTGTTGCCTCTTTACAGAAGACATCTGTGCTTAGTGGCTCTTGATGCACTGACACCACCCGAGTCCACTCCTTGTGAAGTTCTTAAATCAACTTTTCTTGATAATCCTGTCAAGGCTGTGGTCATCCCTGTTGTCTGTGCACCTTTGTTGACCGTGGAAGGAAAAGTGGAAAATGTTTTTTCTGTATTATTAATCTGAAAAAAGTTTTTGGAATTTAAAGTCAAAGCGCAATATAGCAGAACAATGCTGAGCTTGTTGTGGTGAATTCACTATGCATCAAAAATGCATGGTGAATAGCATTTTGTGGTCCTGTTCTTTTTGGGTTTTGACAGTAACTGTATGCATGCTGCTCTCAACCCTTTTGGGTTTCCTAGGCAACCCTGCAGTAGATCTGAGGAGCTCTGCATCCTCTTTCATGCTTATATTTCACATGCAGATATACTGGCAGCTTCCTATAATGAGCACAAAATCCCACTTACTAAAGTATTTCTACAGTAAATACAGATAGACACTGTCACAATGCTGATTTCTTCATGCTTACGTAACGGGTGGGTAGAGTGGGCTGGGGCTCACAGTGACGGCTCCTGTGTAGCTGCGCTTCTTTGGGGAGTGATATATTCTAGCAGCATACCCTCCCTACTGCAGCACTCCTCCATAGTGCCTAATCCCACACACACATAAGCCATCAATTACCGGTAATGCATCACTACTCACTCCCCTGGCTCTCACTTCCCTCAAGGAAATAGTCTGATTGGGGGTGGTAACATGAAAACATATAATTCCATGTAAGAATGCAAAATTCACTCTCACCATTTAGCAACGGTGGGATACCTCCAGTTTGTTAAACACCAATTTTAGGCAACAGTGAAAGAGGGAATGGATTGAACAACTGCATGATGAAGTTTACATCATCACACTTTGAGCTGTAATATTTTGTTTATTAATCAATCAATATTAAACCTTTTTTCCAGTAAAAGACACGATGAGCAGAGTTGAAAAACAGTCAAATTTAGGAGAATACAGTCGTGACTTGACATTCCGACCCTTCACAATCCAAAAACCTTGCTATCTGACAGGTTTTTAGGAAAAGCGAACAGAACCCATAAAAAGTAGCCTTAACATTAAGACAGTCTTGCTTCTGCAATGGAGGCTTTGAACATGGCCCACGCTAACTCCATGTCCCCAACCTCCCCCAGGACGCAGGAGAAACTCTTCCAGAGGTGGGAATTGAAGACCCCAAGGACAGGGGCCTCCGCCAAACGTTCCCAGTTCACCCTCACTTGGGTTTACCAGATCTGTCTGGCAGCCTTTCCCTCCATCATCATGGGCCTCTAAAAAACCACTGATCTGAGACTAGAGGGTTGTGCATCACAGGAATGCAGACTAAGGACTCTGAGCTTTGATTTGTCATCAACAGAAATACATACATATCCTTTCGACTTTACCACTTTATTGGAATTCATAATTGCCAGGAATAATGCTGACATTTTGATTAAGGTCCACTAAATTATGTTTTATATCCACAGCTTAGTGACTCGGTACTAAGGTCTTAATACATCCAAAGTTTTTCTTTTGTTTTTATTCCCCTAATCTGACGAAACAGCCATGTTTTATAACACATAATCAGCAATGCCCCAATCCAATCTCAATGACCAGGATCAGAGCCAATCGAGGCATGTTTTGAACAGATCAGTGTCTGCTTTTGAGCACAACCTAATCCTTTGTTTACATCTGCTGTCACACAGGTGTCATAAAGCTTTTAGAGCCACGCTACACACCAACCTCTCAACACAACTTTCAGACAGTGCCCTACTAGAGCTTAAACACACTGTTTGTGGTCACCTAATACCCCGTGTTTGTGACCTATCCTAATCAGCAAGGGTGTGCTTGCTGTGCTTTCCATAAATAGATCCCAAACACAGTGGGAAGTCCACATTTCTCCAGAAATCCTGTTCACACACTCACTGATATGGGTACTACAGTGTAACCTGTAAGCAGCTGCTGTTTCCTCGTGTTTTTCTGTGTTCAATTTGAGCATAGATACAACCAGCTACATGAAAGACCAACGGGTTGTGAGGTGTGTAACAATGTGCAGGTAGGTGGCACAACTAAAACTGATGGCCAAATGAATGCATAAATCTAGGGCTTTCCAGCCAAATACTGTCACCAGCATCACACTCCCTCCACTGTCTTGTCTTCTTCCTCCAGTGCATGCCAGCCACAAGACTGAGGTAATGCACAGCTCTTAGCAGCACGGTGAGCTCAGTGTGTGGGTGTCTTAATGACCTCATAAGTGTAGGAGGAATAACGTAGCTGACAGTTGGCTCTCACAAAGTACTGAGATCTCCATCAGTATTTACTATGACTACGATACAATACAGCAGATGACCAACATGTATTATTACATACAGTGTTCAAATTATAGAAGTTAGACGTAAACGCAGTGTATTTTATCATTATTAAAAGTAGTTCAGGAGGATATCTTCAGTGTTGACATCAGTCAAAACTATTACAGACCAGACAAAGTCTTTAAGTCAAAGATCTGGACAATTTAGATGAAAAAAAAAAAAGGTGTGAACCTTCATTATTCTTGACAAAAGCAGGATGCTGAACAGTGACGCTGTCGGTAAACAGTTAATCTTGACTTCTGGCTCCCTCTGCTGGAACTCCAACTGATACAGAACATTCTGATGAAGGCATTCAAATCATAAAAGGATGTTTCCATTTCAGCTGTTCCACAAATATTAGTGTTTTTTTACAACATTAATATGCTGGCTTTAAACTACTGTAGCAGACAGTAAAGAGACGTTTAAGAGTCGGATTCATAAAACACAGACACATCTGGACTTGTGTTTAACTGATGGATTCACATAAGTAGGCTCCACTATGTCTTTTTATATTGCTATAGTCCAATTTAATTAATGGTATTCTGTAGATCATGTTATAGTCTATTTAAAAAATAATAATAATAATCTTTTAGTAGTGTTATATTTCACCCAAGGTTTCAAAGATATAATTAAACTATTAATATATCTCACTGCATGAGAAATTACATTTAAGCGCAAATGAAATATCACAAAATGTATATATCATGCATGAATCAGGGCTGCAAGGTGCAGCAGTGGTTAGCACTGTTGCCTCGCAGCAAGAAGGACGCCGGTTCACGTCCGGGATCTTTCTGCGTGGAGTCTCCATGTTCTCCCCGTGCAGCGTGGGTTCTCTCTGGGTTCTCCAGCTTCCTCCCACACAGTCCAAAAACATGTTGAGGTTAATTGGTGATTCTAAATTGTCTGCAGGTGTGAATGTGAGTGTGCTTGGTTGTCTGTCTCTAAGCGTAGCCCTGTGATAGACTGGTGACCTGTCCAGGTGTCCCCTGCCTTCACCCTGAGTCAGGTAGGATAGACTCCAGCCCCCTGCGACCCCAGTGAGGATTAAGCGGTGTTTAGATGATGATGGATGGATGGATGAATGGATGTAATAACGTATATTAAATATATGTAAATTGAGTGTCTTGGTAAAGTGTTGGGCCACTGCATTCTACCAAAACAGATTCAATGCACTTTGAAAATGATTCCTCAAGTCTCTGGAACTCTACTTGAGGGATGGAACATCATTCGTCCAAAAGATGTTTCCTCTTTTGATGTTCTGATGATAGCAGTGGAGAGTGCTGTTCAACATATCGGCCCACAATCAACTGTTCAACTGGGTTGAGATCCGGTGACTGGGAATGCATTGGCATAGGATTCACATTATTCACATTTTTATGCTCATCAAACAATAAACAATTTCCAGCCTTACTTTACAATGTCTTTCCCAAAGTCGATGTAACTTCAGTCAGTTCCTATTGAAACACTAGTCAGCTGAGCAGTCTGTGTGACTGCAGCTCCTGCCATCCATGGCCCAACAATGAAACCTCTTTCAAAGCCACTTCAATTTTTGCATCTTGCCAGCTAGATGCAAAATCAGAATGAACTTGTGAGCTAAGCATTCTCATACATGTCACAGAGCATGACTGTTGATGGCTGAGTTGTAACATGCATGTGTACCTGTGTAGAAGTATCTGCATTCATCGAATTTCTTCACTCATGTATTTGTCTTTTTGCTTAATTTGTCACACATTTGTAACCACATTAAGCATGGGCGAGACAGAATTTGTCTAATTACATGATGATTAGGACTTTGCCTTTCACCACATGGTGGCAGCATTCTCTACATTAATTCTTACAGAGCTGTGATCATTCTCTTGACTCTAAATATCAGCAGTAATCACCGTTTCATTCAAGACCACAGGGTAACTGAAAAACATAGAAAGATACAACAGTTGTTAACAAGCTACAGAAATACATGAGTCACATTCATATGATTTTTTTTCTCTGTATTTGTAGTCAGTGTTGTCCAATGTCATGTAAAAGTAATGTGAAAAGTGTTCAAATTTAGCCATGACCCACATATGCACACGTGTTATATACATCATATACAAACTTTAGTAAATTTGAATGCACTCTGACCTGAACTTTTCTAACAGGTGATCTATCTGATCTAAAGCTAAACCTATAATCCAATAAGTACATATGAAACCTCTTAAAACCTGCCACAGACACCTGTAAACTCTGACATGGCTTGGAACAGGGACAATCACAGCAATTCACATAAGAAATTAGTAAATTAAGTAGCCATAAAAAAAACTGCATTCATTTTTCACAAATTATTATTACTGTACAACCAGGAGACTAAAGGAGTTGAGCCTCTATGTGTCTGCTTTCAAAACCACTGTTTAAGATTGAACACGTATGGTTTTCGCAGTTATTCAGTCAGAAAAAAACTGAAGTGCTGTGTTCAGTAATAGAGGAGAGAGTCAGAGGTTAAGTGTTAGTAATCACGTTACACAACTGTCATAGCTGAGAACAATGTTGCTAGGAGTTCAAACATGCTAAAACATGTGTATGGACGCATTTACAAGGTGCGATCAAGAAGTTCAGAGACCGTGCCTATAAAAAGCAAACACAGCATCAAACTTTATTTTGACTGCTATCGCCTTCGAAGCGGTCTTTCTGTGCAGCGATACATCGATCCCAGCTCTCCTGACACATTTGGAACGCTCTGCCATTCTGACTACTTGCAGGTGCGCATTTGCAATTTCACAATAAACCTTAAACGCACGGAGAACAAGCATCAAATTAGGCCGAATATTACAACCCAAAGACCAAATAGCAGTCTTCAACAGAAGAGCATACAGCCTCCAGCACTGAAAAAAAAGGCACATTTTTACTGACACATTATGTGCAAATGACCTGAAATGTGGCAACTATCCACATGCCACACTGGCCACACCAACTTAACTGTCGCTCCCTACTCACTGTATTCCCCACATTCGGCTGCATGCGACTTCTTTTTCTTCCCCAAAATAAAATTTAAGTTTAAGGCTCACAGTTTTGACACACTTGGGGAGATGCAGCGCACATCGCAGGTGGTGTTTGACGTACTTAGACAGTGACTTTCAGGGAGCGTACCTAACAGCACTGCAAGCATTTTTTTGTTCCAGTTAAGTTCTGGTCCAGTTTCTTGAAAAGACTGAACATGAAATCTTACAGAAAATGTGTTTGTTGGAAGTCATCAACGATGGTGACGACCCATGTGGGGTGTGCAGGTAAATGGCAGCCGATCATGCTGTGTTACACCTGACCTGATGTGTTTGACTTCTCTGGCTGACAATGACCCGTATAATTCAGACTTAAATGAGACAACATATAGAATTAGCAATGACTGACGGGTAAAAGCAAGACAACAAGAGGAGAGTGTCTATGATGGAAAACACAGAGTAGGGTTCAAGCACACGGGTCTATTTGAACTATTTTCTACTTTCAACTCGATCATTTCCATCGGTTGCACGTGATCTTTTATACACATATTGCTGATACAGATCATTGTCTTAACTGTTTATGATCAACAGTAATTCATCACAAATCTACATACTGCATCTAATCCTGGTGTCAGTCTGCTCGGAAAACACACAAACCGAAACCAAAAAGGTTTGACATGACAGAAGGGTGAAAGTTCGATGATGAATAAAAGGACAACAAGCTTCTCAAAAGATTGCGGTTGAAATGAACAAACTGTTCACAGGACAACAAATTCCTCAACTTAAATTACCAGTACTGAGCACACACACACACAGTAATTTTCTCCCAGCGACCAACATTAACACCCCCCAGTATTATCAGTCTCTCTGGGAAATATTTAATTAACGCTGAAATTACATTAGAGAAAGTGAAACCTCCCAGGAAAGAATCTCTGCAGAGACACACACTGAAAGGACGACCAGCCTAGTTCATGGGATAATGACAGAGTGCGCCAAATAAAAATCTTTGTGGGGTACTACGTATCAGCAGAGAACAGTCATGAGATCAGGACCCTATGAATCCAACTCAAGCTTCCAATTCATATGGGTGGCACATTCCATTAAAGTTTGTTACAGGTAGTCCGTAATGCAGACAAGGTATTGACTTGTGATGCAGTGGTGTAGATAGATAGCCAGTACAGTCTGGACATAGTGTAGACATCATGCATGACTACAAAACTACATTCCATACTAAAAACGTAACAAACAAAAGTACCATCATAAGACAGAGGTTAGTATTTATTAGGGCTGGACCCGAATAGCCGACTATTTGTTCCATGTGCTGGAATCGGGATATCAATTTTGATCTCCGAATATTCCCCTCCCCCACTATAAAATATCTAATTTCTTGAAAATCCTATAAAAGTAAGCCACCTTGCATATAGAGAAGTCACTATTAACATAATCATTACCATTATCTTCAGTACAGCCTCAGGGAACAGCTTTTATTGCATATGCTTTCCTATGGAGTCAATCTGCTGTTAAATATTCAGTGACAAAATATGCACTGTCAATTCGTTGCTTGTGCACATTTTTTTCCATCTGAGTTGACATACTGTATTAAAATGTCACATTTTTGTCACAGCATTACCGACTAAATACTGATAGTCAAGCCAAGGTGATTATAAAAGTCAGCTGATACTGACTAAAATTACAACAAAATCAATGTAATGCTGTGCACCCATTTAAAGTGCACCATCCTTAACTAACTCAATAAATATCCACTGATACAATTAGACCTTTAGCTCCCAACACCAAAACAAGTATTAAAACAAGCATGGTCAAAATTAACATTTCTATGATGCAACAGTAGCCGGTGTATCACGCCACAGTAGAAGAGCACCAAGAGATTTAGGCCAAGAGTTCAGAGGATTCAGAGACTATTCAAATCATTTGCACACTTTACTGTGAAGTAAAATTAAAAAGTGTCAACTTGCCATTGTTGCTCATCAATCTAGATTTAGTATTTCATAATGGTAATGGTATTTTTTGCAAAGTACTTACAAATTCAAAGCTGAACTCTTTCATTTTCATAGGTATTCAGACTGTCTGGAGTGGCAAACCAAATTATGGTCAGGATCCACCTGATTGTTTGCATCCAGGGTGGGGATGGGGACTGTACAGGGAAGCAGGCACATGCAGAGGGGGGAGCAGAGGGTACTGGAGCACCTGCCTCTTTGCCCCTTGATGCCCAAAGTGCAGAGATGCCTCATAAGGAGAGGAGGTCGAGACAAAAACAAAAGGAGCTGCGTGAGGCTCGTGGATCACTCGCCAGCTGAATAACAAAGAGCACAAAAGGTAAGAGTGACACATGCACCAGCTGTTTACATTGCAGAGGTATTCAGTTTGAGAAAACAAGTTCAATCTTGTTGATCTGTTACATTATCCATCACTATGTACGGTGGGTTTATTGTTGATTAGGTGTACGAGACGTTAATTAGATTAATCCAAGAGCAAATTGTGCCTTGTATCCAGATGGCCAGGGAGTCAGTGATGACAGGTCAGATGAGGATATAGAAGGAGAGAAAGAGGAAGACATTGTGCCACAGAGAAATGAGAGTTTGCTGGGAACAGAAAGCCAAGAGGAGACAGAGGCTGGAGGAAAGGTGTCAGAGATTACTGAGGAGCCCACGGAGAATGCTGAGGTAGAAGAAGCAGCGAACCAGAAGACAGAGGTTGGAGTGAGAGAGGCTGAGACTGAATTACAGACGACACAAAATCTTGAGGTAGAGGCAGCATCAAGCCAGGAGGAGACTGAAGCCAGAGGGAGGCGAACATTCTCAGACCTACTTGGACACACACCCAAATAATCCTGCCCATGTCCTGCAGTTACACATCCTTCATTCAGTTGTGTTACAGTATGGCGTTCTCATCATTTCCAAAGAATGAAGAAGGGCGGTCATTTCAAAAGAAATGGTATGAGAACAGCCTATGGCTAGAATACTCCCCAAGTCTTGGCGCTATGTTTTGTTTTAGCTGCCCTCTTTTTTTGAATGATGAAAAATACACAAGGTGCAAAACCTGGAAAACAGAAGGAGTTAATCGGTGGAGAAAGGCTCTAGAGAGGATTAAACAGCACAGTGCCTCAGAACCTCACATGTGTGGTACGGTGAGGTGGAACCACTGGAGGCAGCTTTCAAAATAAGTGACTATGCACTGCAAGCTGCAAAAGACAGAGAATGAGAAAAAAAACAGAGAAATTTTGTCCCGCTTACTAGCCATCAGTCTTTACCTGGCAAGACAAGGTATGCCTTTTAGAGGAGACGATGAAAACATGTCAAGCCAAAATCGAGGTAATTTCCTAGAGTAGAGTCCTAGAGTAGAGTAGTTGGTGGAGCTGTTTAGCAAATACGACAGTGTAAATAAATTACACCTGGATGCCATAAAAGAGAAGCCGGGACTTGAGGGAATGACACAGGTTGATCCCCCAGACTCTTCAGCAGGTGATGCAATGGTGCTTCTCAAGAGCATCAACTTTGGATTCTTCCTGTGTCTGGAGATCACCTGTCCAAGACGTTCCAGACGACTGCAATGGTGTCTGATGCTTTGCAGCAGAAAGACATAGACCTGGCTGCGGCATACAAAATTGTTAATGGAGTTTTTCAGAGGCTGGCCCACAGCAGAACAGAGTTTGAGAACGTGTATAAATAGGCTACAGAGAAGGCTGAACCAGTGGGCAAAATTCAAGGTCATTGCCACAACAGCTCCTGCTGACCACACTTTCCCTACTTTGCAAGACTACTACCGTGTTAAAGTGTATGATGTTCAGAGACGCTAAAAAGGAGAAAATAAATCCACATGGGAAATCTTGAATGCCCTCCAGTGCCTGACAGTCCCAGAGAACTGGAAAACAGCAAAAATCCCAACAGAGGCAATGCAAGCTGTGAAGAAACTCTGCCAGCTATACAACATTAAAGAAGACAAATTGCAGACAGAGCTTAAGGTCTTCCATACTTCATACTCATGCCCCTCACCAATCAGTGTAACATCTACTCTTTCAGTGGTCAAAGAAAGCAATACGCGGTGCAAATGATCACTGAAATTCAAACTTTTCAACTTGTGCGTCCGACACGAATTTGTGTCTTTCACACATTTTCCGTGTTTAACACGGCGAGAATCGCGTCATTCACGCAGATAACTCGCTCGATTGCATCACTCACGCCGCGGGATGTTTACTTGCATCTAATTGCATATTCACATTGACTTTATATGTAAATCATTTGCGCAAATGTTTGTACTCACGTCTGGTGTGAACACATCATCAGACAGCATGTTTTCACTATTTTCTTATTATAATAATAACATTGTTACTTTTTAATGAATCCGGTGTTTAACGTCTGTGATATACTGTAAATATCCTATTATAACCTATTTCATTGTAAATTTTGCTTTAAAAATTAACATTTTATTCACAGCACCTAACAGATACATGTACTAAGCTTAAGGATAAATGTTCAAAACAAAACAAGTGTAAAGAACATCATTAATTCTCATTCAAATACTTAACATTTACTTATGTTGGGCGAAAAATAACTAGTTGGCCACGCTAAAAATTAATAACTAGTAAAAATGACTGAAACGCAATAGACATTTTTCCATAGGCTACAACAGTTACTCAAAGAACACATAAATTAAACAAAACTTCCAAGCATAAATTAAATCAGACTAGATCTGTTGGACGCATGTAACAATTAAACCAAGGTCTGTCCTATTTGACTTCATCATCAAACGTGCTGTAGTCTCAGGCATACACATACAACGCATTCATACCTTGCCTAAATACCCTGTCTGAAAGTAGTGACCGATGTCCTGGCAATGCAGAAATACCACAGCGCACCAGCGTTCTGAGACACTTCATCACTTTACTCTCTCTTTTGTCATTAATTTTGTGGAAACCTGTAAGCAGAGCAGTACTGATCCTTAAAGATGGGACCATCAGCTGTGGTCATACTATGAATGTAATTAGTTTTGTAAGTATTTGGTCATAAACCACAAAGTATTTGGACAAATGACCATTTTGACATGATGATGGCATTGAAGGCACCAAAGCAGCTGGGATTCAATCTACATCTCATTTATTTCATACAGCTGTGCAGGTGAAGCAATGTATCAGAAGCAGCGTGTATTGTATTTCAAACAAATCAACTGAAATGGAACCAGCATTGAGATAAGTATGTTGCAATTTATAATACTTTTAAAATCTGATTATGGCATCCTCATTTTCAGGGTTGAAATCGAGGGTCTCTCTCTAACAGGAATTACCCTGTGAACCCAGAAAATTATGAAGCTTGAGCCGGTGGATCCGTGAGTCCCTCAACTGTACAGATGAGTAACTGTGGAATATAGCAGTGGGGATGATGAAGGGGTTAATCCACACACGGATCCACTCTGCAGTGATGGGGTTTAGCTGGGGCGCCCACGCCACTGGCCAGATTAGACAGCACCTAATGCTTTGTAAGATGATTACATCTATTTCAGGAGGCATTTATTCCATCGCAGAGTTCTCGCTGTATTTGAATGCACTGACCTATTGTTTGTTGTCACTGCTAAAGGAATTGATGAGACTTGTGGAGTTCATCTATTTGGAGTAATTAGTAACGAGTAGGAAACAACTCTGCTGTACATTAAAAAAAAAAATCAGTGAAATGATTGATGAAAATCTAGGGAAAAAAAGTCATTTAAATAGGACTGCAATTCGAAAAAATATGGAATTGTGTCTATTTTCAGACAGTGACAATACCGGAACTCCAACATTCAGTAAACATGTGTCAGTACCTAATACCACTGCGCCGTAATGTATCCTGATGAGAACAAATGACCTCTGACAAAAGAAGGACATTAATTATCTCGTGGCTAACTCTCTATTGGTCAACAACAAACAGTGACCTGTTCTACTGTTTAATGGAAGCTTGTGGGCAACAGAAGTAAATCTTTAATACATGACATTAAGAGTGCAAGATATGAGCGTGTCCCTGGAGAACAGCTGTTGCAGGATATTATGCAAGCAATGCATTACATGACAATGTAATCCACATGTAGCATTTAAAAAGGGGGTTCTAATGTGGTTCAACCAGTGTCTGTGGTTAATATAAATTGTGTATAAAATGTGTATTTTGGACTAAAATGTGTGTGAAAGACAGAGCTTGTTTATCAAAAGAAATGTGGAATGTGTATACAGTCAGTTAGCTTTAATGTCAGTAATGACAACGCAACTGCATATAAAAACGAAAGAAAATAATTTTTAAAAGAGTTTTAAAAAAAGAGCAAAAAAGAATAACAATATTGCATAATCACATCATAATATTATCAAGTTCGAAAAAGGAGTGGGAGGAAGTATACACTTTATCATTTTGACAGCTCTAATGCAAATTTATGTATGTACATGTATGTAGGCTTTATTTATTTTTATTTTTTTTTACAATGATCTGGCGACCCCCTAAAATTATCTTGGGACATCCCATGGGGGTTCCGACCCCCAGTTTGACAACCAGTGGCCCAGACATCTTGTACCTTTAAAAGGAACCCCGACTATTAGCACATGTTGGCCTTAACATGTAGTTATTGCCCCATTTGACAAAAACAACAACAAGAGCACAGTTCAGACTGGCAAAGAAAAACACGGAGAGAAACGTCACAGATGCTGGGCTACCTGCTGGGGTGTAAACGAGCTGCTCCCCCGACACAGCCTCTGACAAATCGACCTTATTGTAAACCATCAGACCAACCCTGGACATGGAGGTATCTCTGACAACCACTGCTTTATTTCGTCTGACGATCAGGAAGTTCACAGTTTTTCTTCAACCAACCAAACTGACTCAAACGGGTGACATCACATGGGATGCAGCGAACACCAGCAGATGTCCTACCAACAACTACAGATCATATTTATTACTATGGATTATTGCCATGGATCATATTTATTACTTCACACCATATTTATGCAGGTAAGCAGCTGGAAAAATAAGAGGAAGACCGTCAGTCTTGTTTGTCAGGTCTGAACTGCTTCAAGTTTTCATGTGCCTATGCATACGAATGTCTGTTGATGTGCTAAAATGTAATCAACTTGTTGGTGTGATTTTGCCATGTTCATTTTATATGTTTATATAATGTGTAAGGCAGTACTCTAATGTGTATTACAACAAATTTTAACCTGAAACTTGCGTGAACAGCCGCTGACAGAGAGCGGAGGTCTTTGCAGCAAACCTGACTGACTCGTAGATGCTGAGTGATAAAGAAGGCGGGGCCAGCAGAGGGTGACTGCGCTCTGATTTGTTGAGCATCTCGGTGCTGATGAGAGAGCTACGCCTGCTGTGCATGCGCTACTACTGTTGGAATATATAATTTTGTAAAAGTACTGATAGTTTCGTATTCACACTAACACCATGTAATGTGTATTAATGTATGAGTTGTGCTGATCTGAAGGAGGGGAAAGAAGGATTCAAGCGGGCCTTGAGAGACTGAACTCAGGGAGGTTAAGCCGGGTCAGATAGAGGGAATGCAGCTGCTCACATACACATACACACAATGTGCACAGATAATAGTACCTAGCAGTACCTTCCACTGACAGGCATACCATCCCCCTACAAATTAATACCATCAGCTGCAGTATATGGCAGCGAAACGAAGGAAAAGTACTGACATCCAGAGAGCAGAGGATGTTAGTAAGGAGGTTTTCCTTTACAGGGAACGGATGCTGTGGATTGGATGAATCGTGCGCCAATCATGTGCCGAGAGGTATGGACATATCTGTGCATCAACGAAGGGAAAGCTAAGTTGAAACCACAGCTCCTCCCCAACAGATAGCCATTCACGTTTCACTATTTAAATTAAATGTCTGTGTTTGGTAGCCAATCACCTTGCACCACACTGAATAAAATATTTATGCTTACATGAAGCTCCATCCATTGCTGGGGAAGTTGGTCACAGAGTAACAGCTTGCTGACTGTGATTTTCTGAACCAGTGATGGATCCTTGATCAAGCAGAATATTATATTGCAGAATAAATAACGTTAAAAGAGAGAAGTTGTTGGTCTTCTGTATTGCATATTGAGTGTATAGCATTAAGCTAATTTTCAACACCCTCTGTAGTACTACTTTCAATGTCTGTCCATCTCAAAGAGGAGGGATTGCATAGATTTACCAGTTTTTTCTATTTGTGTAGCCTGATCATATGACTTCCACTAAGGGATAGCTAACCCTCATTTAATTTTGGCTAACTACATAGTTATATATCTGGTCCTCCATCTCTCTTCTTGACAGTATATCTCAAATTCATTTTGTTCCATTCCATGAAGTCTTCATCTGTTACCGCTACTGGAAATTCTGGAGCAGAAACTGTGTCTCTGGAGTCAAAGTAACTAATCACAACTGATGGGTTTTAGTTGGCTAAGGTAGAACAGCTCCAAGATACTTTATTGTTTTCTGCTCCCAGTCAATTCGATATCCTCCTCTGATGGTTTGGTCTGGTCTCAAAAATGAGAACATGTACTTTTCATAGCTACATAGTAGTAAATAATCTATTAAAACTTAACTAAATGCAGGGAAGGATGAAGTAGGTCTATCAGGACACTGTTTATGAACAGCACTAACACTGAAAACCATGACCACTGCTTCCACCTGATTTTCACTTATATTCATTACATGCACCCTGGCATCTCTGTCACTTGTTCTCAGCAGGAACCCCTGCTTTGACCAGATGCAGCCATCTTTGCAACGCACCACTGTCGTGACGGATGAGGTCGACTGCATGAATGAGCTACCCCAGCACAAACGAACAATCACTGACTATCATGTAATGGTTCTCTCCTTAAATTTCTCCAAAACTACTCATTAAAACATGTTGCGACTCAACAGTGTTATATTTGGGTCCCCCAGCAATACACCCGCTGGGGGTGAGAAGTATTAGATCAAATGAATAGTTTATTAGAAACAGAGAACACACACACACGGATATACATAAAATATATTATGCTGATCACTAATAATGCAATACTCATACAAATATAAAGTCTACAAAACATACTAGAAATTATAATAAGACTCACTTACGTATAATCGATAAATAAAATGTATGATTACCATAATGATAGAAACGTAAACATGTAGAATAATAAGTAATATACACTAAAATCTGTGGATTGTGTGAGCACAGGCAACTCCATGCAGTAAATAAAAATGGTAGAACATCACACATCCCAAGTCTGGACAGATTTCTTTGGACGATCCTGCAGCTGCTAAGCTGCATTTATTATGCAAACTTGGTTGACTTCACAGTGTTTTTGACAAGTACAGTAGCATGTTGTCTGTCACTCGTTGGCACGTTACACTGTGATCAGCCTCTAAAAAAACACTGAAAAAAAGAGACTGACTGAAAGACAGTCCCAGTCGGCATCTTGGCTTACACAGACAGACCACTGCTGGTCAGTCCAGCTGGATTTGTCTCAGGCCTGCTAAGTATCTCAGCCATGAATTCAGTCCCGTCTGCAATATCTGCTGCAATGTGTCGACCCTGAAGTGGCTGTCAGCTGAGCAGTCAGTCAGTCCCCAGAACATCACTGGTAAAGTAACAGTATGCCTCAGTGAGACAGATCCATGCAGCTTTTACACTCTTGGACTAATAGCATGCAGACGTACAAGAGTTCAATGAAAAACAAAGGATGGTGGGGTACGCAATAGTTCAAGTGCACATTTTCATTTCCTGCTGAAAAGTTCAGAATTTGCCCATCGGCGGTAGGGATGGGTTTTGTTTTGACAGCACTACTTTTACAGATACTGCTTATCTTTACTTATTCATATCTGCACTTTCTGATTGTTTTTGTTTGTTTTGCTTTAAAAGAGAAAAAAAACTAAACAAATTAAGAACAAAATAAAGATTACTTTATTTTCTCAAACGTACTGTATTAAATAAAAATGTATATAGACACTAATGTTGTGTTGATGGGAATGATCAGAGCACTGTGGACAGTGGCAAAGGTTTCACTTACAAACTAAAACATCATGCAGGGTGTTTTATTCAATTGTTTATCATTATATTAGAAGTTCAAACTTCACCTTGAACCGTTAAATGGTAAATGTCAGTATGTTGTGTTGATAAAACCTCTTTTCACTTTTGAGTATAAATGAATGCAGGAGTTTGACAGTATTTTTACTGTGTGACTGTAATAGTTTAATGAAGAAAACTGTTTGAATACTTCTTCTACCACTAACAGCTGGCGAATGCTTACTTTTAATCAGTAGCCTATGTTCGTATAATTCAATTTACTGCATGCGGGCTGCTAGCAGACATAACACACCTGGTTGGTGAAGGAA
>NW_007577911.1:364199-368078 GCF_000690725.1 Stegastes partitus
TGCTAAGAGTATAGCGTAAGTTAGAAAAATCTCATGTACTGAAACCTGAGATTCAACTTTTTTACTGAAAACAAGGGTCAAGGAAAAAGGATTTATACATTTCTGTGAAGCAGAGGACAAGCTTCACCTGGCATTATACAACTCTGATATAAAAATAACTACAACACTTGGCTAAGAGTGTAACTCATGAGTAGAGCTATCAATGTTGAATCCAAATTTACATCCAAGATGGAGAAAGATGAAATCATTGATCCCTTCACAATTAAAAGTCACATTGTAAATCAAAAGAACCGACTGCACTGTGGCTTAGGTAGGGGGGATTTGTAAAATGTACTTTCAGTCTGTAAATTTACTTATATATACACATATAGAAATCTTTCAAGAACTTGTTCAAAACTAAAAAAAAAAAAAAAAAAAACAAAAAAAAAAAAAAAAAAAAAGCATTTCTATTTATTTGGCAAATAACAAACTGAAACAACAAAATTGTAGATATAAAAAATGTAGATAAGGCTTTGATTTTGGTTTTCTGCATGTAATTATTATGAAGTAGTAGAATACTGTAGTTTTTGCTTCATACAGTGACAGCTGTTGATGTGTACTGAAAGATTTAAGATGATAGATTAAACAATGAGCTTCAGAGTGGTACTGTCAGTGTAAAATAATATGAATGTAGTTTTCATCACCACTGCTGTAGTAATGCAATCGTCATTTACAGGCCATGTGTATTATATTGGATTAAGATGTAGTGACTTGGTTTTAGATATATTTTTACTTTTTTTTTTTTTTTTTTTTAATTATAAAACAGAAAATACTGCTGCTTAAGCAAAGTTTGAAACTCTCATCACTTCAGAGAAACACTCAAAAGAGACCGTGCAGTTACGGGTGAGAGAGAGGAAGGCGTGCACATGTGAACAGTGGGGCAGATGTATTTAAATTATTTGAAGAGTCTGTAATGTAATTCAGTGTAATCATGGTTTAATGATGCTACAAACCATCATATTAGGCTGCTTTCTGTTTCACTGTTGTGTTCTTCGGACCTGTCTTATTGTTGATCATTGTTACATAAATTACAAAAACATACAAATGAATAAAAGGACCAACACACTCCATGGCTCTGTTTGGTACAACTACATTTTATATGGCAATAATTAAACACAGCAAGCTTTCAGCAGCCTCCAACTCTGGCTGCATGTTCGTGCTACTGAAGCAGGATGTGCACAGAAACTCGTTTGGTGCAAAGACGAGACTGATCAAACTGAGGATCCATTACGAGGACTGCAGTCATAGTGAGAGCCTCTGTATCCGCCATAAAAATATTCATTATCCAGCCATTGATAACAAAAAGCTACTTGCCTATTGTATATCGCAGGTTATCATTTGTTTATAAAAATTAGCTAATCATTAAAGAATTATGTTCACACACCACCCCGTCAATCTGCAATGTCCCATCACAGAGCCAGTAAAACAGTGACGTGTACATTTAGAAGAAAATCACCACAGTATCAACTTGACAGGAAATAGAAGTCGTTCTGTTGTTCTGCATTGACTTACCAAGAAGAGCTTCAAACAGGTTGGTTTTGAAAATCCCCATCACTCTGTGAATGGCAGTTTTGAGCTGCTGCTCCTCAGGCTTCCTCAGTTTAGTGCAGTACTCCTCCAGAAACCCCAAAGCTCGAGCTGTGTCTGCAGAGAAGGTGTGAGATAAAGCTCTGGGCTTTCCTTGCTTTCTTTTCTTCATATAATAATGTGTACAGTATATTTGTCCATCAAGCACAACATTTAGCATGATGTGACAATACAAAAAAAACACACCAATCCTACAACTATGGTCTGTAAAAACGGAGAGGTGCAAACTGAGCTTGTGTTCCTAGATAACTGTACCCACACCATGCACAAGCACAGCCCCTGTTCACACTTAACCACAACAGGACTGTGATATAAAATTGTGGCCAGGCAGCACCATGGATACCCCAACAATTGAGCCATATGAAAAGTGAACCAGCTTTCCACCAGATGTTGTGAGGTCCACCACTGGTGTTGGTGATGAGGTCAGGCTGTATTCCAGTTCACCTTAAAGAAGTTAGATGGGCTTCAGGTTGGTTCTCTGTGCAGACCACTCTGGTTTTTCTACATCATCCTGGGGAAATCATTGTTTTTTTTGTTCAACTGGGGCAGTGTTCAAACTGGAAAGGATTAAATGTTTCGTCCACATGCTTTTCAACAACCAACTTTGGGTTTAGATGATTTATATAAAGTGTGGACAAATGCACTCTCAGTGATGTAACAGCATCTAGCGTGTTCACATTATGCGATTACACTGTCTGCTAAGTTCATGAGAGCTGAGGTGTCGTTATGTTTGGCACATAAGGTAACTCACCTTTTTTGCTGATAGGCATGGCTCTGTGACTCTGTGGACTTTCCTATTCAGTCGTCAACGCATGGCCACACAGTTCTCTCTTGGTACAGAAACAGGGAAGGTTTTGGTAAACTTTGCTTTTCTCTAAATGCTCTGAGGAGACAACGTAAACTAGTGACTCTCAAAGTTGACTCCAGGGACCACCGGGGTTCATGAAGCAAGTCCACTGACTAGAAATGAGCCCAATGTGGTGATGTGGTCACAGGTGTCTCCGTCCCAGATGACATTATGCTCAGTAATCCACAGGAAGCTCAGGTGAGGTCCTCTGTAGCAGTCTCTGCCTACTGATCATGGACTGCTTCAGGGTCCTTGAGGCGAGAACACCTGTGAACCAGCATTTTAACACATTCTGCACATGAGGTTCTGTCTGGGTTCACTTCAGTGAAACTTCCTCTGACTGGAGAGTTGGCACACAGCATAAGTGCCTTGTCATGACTGGTGGCTGCAGGTCCAAGGCGCCTCACAACATGAAAGGTTTACAAGACGATCCAGAGGAGGCAACGGGTGGACACCGAGCCGTCAAGTCCTCACTCGGACGACCTGCTTGTAGAGAAGCTGCTTCAGTGTCCCGGAGTGAAAGAGCCGTGAGGCTGAGGGCGGCCTGGGTTAACGCGCTCTGCTCCGTCCACGACGAAGCGCGGCCGGGGCGGTGTGCCGGTCCTGGGCAGGTCCTCGGTCAGAGCAGCTGCTCCACATCCTTCATCATGAATCACGGGCTGTGCCTGAAGTTTTTTCACGTGCCTACAAGCTAAAACGCAGGATTAAGGATGCAGCACTTCAAACACGCCACATCAATGTCGAGTTGAAAAAGATGTCAGCTGTCCCCGCTTTTCATGAAGGAACCGTCAGCTAACACCTACCAGTCACTCCGGAGTTTCTGTCTGCAGGTTCTGACTTGTGGAGGGACGTCTGTGTGCTGCCTACGAGATGGGTAGTGACAATTCATGAAACAGAAACACCCTCTAAGGCTGCCTGTTGTTGTTGTTCCTGCTCACAAACACAAACGTGCGTCTAGTTAGCTAGCATCCATGCTACATCAGCAGCCAGCGGCTGTGCCAAGAGAAATGATGCTTCCCAGCGCGACGCCTGGCTGTAGGAAGGTACCTGCCTGCACACTGTGGGAGAGAACGCATGGCCCCCAAATCACTCCATGTATGTTCATTTTCCGTGAAATGGTGGCTATGCATTCGCCTGAAACTTCTCCTGGTGGAGCACAGTACTGTCATAGGGCTGCCACATCTCTTTATTCTGTGAGCAGGTTCTGTACCGGAGCGTTAGCCATATGGACCGACAGTCGGTTTGAAGCTTCAGCAGCAAGCTGGACACAAACAGCGGCGGTGGTCCGCTCACAGCTGGCACAATAAAACCCTGTCAACAAGACGGTTATCAAGGTGTCAAACAGAAACGGTGCATAATTTACACGTTATTGTCATTTGTAGTTAATTTATTCAGTGAGTGATATT
>NW_007577911.1:369002-401485 GCF_000690725.1 Stegastes partitus
TAGAATCTGTTTCCAACTCGAACGTGTACGACTGAATTACTTCAATATTGCAACTCGCCATTGTGTGACGCGGAGAAGTTTTACAGAGTTTGAGCAGTCATAGCTGAGCTGATGGCTCAAGCTGAGTGGGAAGAAGTTTTTAGGGACTAAATCAACAGCCAGAGTAATCCTTGAGTGGCTGATACTGTGGCACTAAATAATATGCTGTTGGCTCATTTAAGCATACTTAACTTAAATCTTTTCATTTTCCCAGTGACAAGCATCATACTTTTATTTTGAGTGCAATGTCGCCTGACTTCTGGGCTAAATACAACTACCTTGACGCAGCTGTTTAACTTCCCTTAGCAACGCAGAATCTGCTCGCTGATTGGCTGGCATCCTTCTTGATTGACAGAATGCGACAACCAATCGCACGTTGCAATTTCTTGTCGCATCAAGACGGATGACCAATGAGAGCGCTTCAGACCTGTGCGAGGGTGAAAGTTGAAATATTGCTGCATTAAATGTACTGCAGGAAATATGAAATGTCTGGAATAATATAACTTCTACGAGCGGGTATTTTTATTATTAGTATTATTGCTTTTTGTTGCTGTTGCTGTTGTTGTAGAGGTTAAAATCTCAAGTATGCATAAATATATCTATATAAATGTATCTTACATATTCATATTAATTGTTTATATATTGATGACTTTACAGACCTGTAGAATGCAAAGAGATTTTTTTTTCAAGTCACTTCAACACTGTATGGTTTTAAATGGTAGCACAAACAGTTGCTTTTGGGCTTGGGAATATTTCTGTCAAGAATTGTTGTAATGTGTCCAAACAGCTCACTCTGGTGGTCAAAAAAGACAGTACACCTACAATTAACAGAGCTGCCATGGAAGTGAAAGTATACATGCTTGACAAATAAAAGGAAGAATCTTGAGGAAGAACTGCACTGAGATGATCCAGTGGCTCTGTTGTGCTGTGGGGACTTTTTTATGATATGGTTTGGGTCAACACTTATCCCATTAGAGGGAACATCCATCCATTATCTATACACTGCTTAATCCTCACTAGGGTTGCGGGGGGGCTGGAGTCTATCCCAGCTGACTCAGGGTGAAGACAGGGGGCACCCTGGACCCTGTCACAGGGCTACACTTAGAGACAGACAACCAAGCACACTCACATTCACACCTACGGACACTTTAGAATCACCAATTAACCTCAACATGTTTTTGGACCTTGTGGGAGGAAGGTGGAGAACCCGGAGAGAACCCACTCTGCACGGGGAGAACATGCAAACTCCACGCAGAAAGATCCTGGGCGTCCTCACCGGGATGCAAACTAGCGACCTTCTTGCTGCGAGGCAATGGTGCTAGCCACCGCTCCACCTTGCAGCCCCATGAGCAGGATTCGAGCTCATGACCTCCACATCCAGGACTATAGCCCCTGTACATGGGACAGCTGAACAGCTATAGTGGCACCGCGATCACCTCTATAGTTTGATGAAATATTTCTATCCTGACAGGAATGCTCTCTTCTTGGAGGACAATCTGCACAAAGGGTCACTGAATGGTCTGATGAGTATGAAAACAACCTTTATCACATGATATGGGCTTTGCAGTCACGAGGGGCCTGTCCTACGAAGCAGGTTCACTCCACTCAGGGTGTTTCTTCATTATATGGTGTTAGATTTGTCTCAGTGGTATTTTTTGTGAACAGAATGATGATCTGTGTGCAGATGTGTGATCTGTAAATATGAACTACTTTCCACAAATTTAAAAAAAAAAGAAAAGTAGGCTTGCAACAAAAATGATCAGCAAATATACAAAAAATATCTATAAATGTTTGTGAATATATTCAGTTATTTTGCAAATAAATAACAAACATGGGCTGTAAGGTGGAGCAGTGGTTAGCATTGTTGCCTCGCAGCTAGAAGGTCGCCAGTTCGCGTCCCGGTGAGGACACCTGAGATCTTTCTGCGTGGAGTTTGCATGTTCTCCCTGTGCAGCGTGGGTTGTGTCCCTCTTGACTAGAATTTGAAATGACGTGTTCATATTAATAATGCTGGTGTACACATTCAGTATTTGTAATGTTGCATGTGTCCTGGTTTCAATGTGACACAGAAGAGAGATGATCTTCCACCACAGCCTTTATGCAGCTATAGTCCTTCTCACAGCAGCTGGTCTCACCCCAAACATCTTGTGGACTTTGTTTCATTAGATTTTTAACTTGGATTCAACAATACAAACATCATGACAACAACCAAGACAATGCCCAGTGGCAGTTTTATCGTGCGTTAGGGTCTTATAGGTGGTAATGATAAGGAGCATGTTACAGTAGTCCATATATAAACGTAGGGATTATGTTACATGACTAAGCACAAGGTTCATCCATATCTCATTTTGCATTATAGTTTAAATTAAGACGCCTTGCCTCTCAATTCCCAAGCTAGCTTTTTCTGATTTAGAATATTCTTAAGGGATTTAGTGACCCCAGGTTTATTATTTGGGTATATCGTAACCATCTTCCTGGGGATGATCATTTGTTCACAAAAGGAAATTATCCAGATACCGTGTTCGTCCGCTCATCCAAAACAGTGAAAGTGTCTTTGAAAACTTGCCAGTTAGCACTTCTCAAACTTCCATTCAGCCTGTGAACTGCACCCTCTGTCCACACGTCAGTCTCTTTGCCTTCGACTTTTCCTCTCCTGAGGGCCGATTGATAGACTGGTCCTAGAAAGACATGATTATGGTCAGAAGAGTCAAGTGGCGCAATTGCATATGATTTATATGCCCCTTTATAATGCCATAGCACAAGTCCAGTACCTTACCATGTCTTGTTGGACAGGTTACAGACTGGTAAAGGTGACCGTTTGAACGGAAAATGAACGGCAAGAATTCATTGATTGGAAACGTTTTTCTAATAGGTTACAGATCGACACAATGTTGGATGAATTACGTTTCTCATACAACGTAATTGAGAATGCAGTTTAGTTGTCTGAGAATGTAATTTTTGTGGAGACAAGGTTGTTCTAAGACAGCTGTGCTACCAAGAACTCAACTACACTGTTTCTATACTAACTGTTGGCTTTTCTAAAAATGAATGAAACCATTACTTAACCCACAAATTACAGGTCACAACCATTTCCAGTTTATTAAAGATTTTACAGGAATCATGTCAAACAATTTACAAATCAGCCCTTACATCAAGTGTCTTTACAGATCAAAATTGCATGTTTTAAATTTTTGATTTGCACTATTTTGTATGATCTTTATAAATACTTAACATCTTTGAGATGACAAACTGAACACATGGTTTGGGTTATACAAACTAGAGTATTCATTTATTATCCAATCATCATCAGATATACACATAGTGCCGTTCATTACTGCTTCCACTCAGTGTATATACAGTACATCAATCCATCCAAAAGACACTGTCCTCCTGTAGTTTTCACACATTTATCAACATATTCTGTAAAACATCACTTTGACGTGATCTTCGCCATCACCAACTTCCTCAGAGGTAACTCATCCTCCACCCATTCACCATCAGACTGTAACATCCTTTGCCATAAGTTTGCTTCATCTGGCGTTGAATCCATCCAAACCACTTTCACTCCATAACTCTTCCCTGCACAGAAAGGACAGGAGGTATTCAATTAATATGCTGCATGTGTCTGTTTTTGATGCATATTTGTGAAGAGGAATCAAATACCTCATTTACACCACTTATTAAGATGATGTCTGTGTGTCTTATACAGACGAAAAAAGGGAATAACCTGAATTTACTAATCGTCCCCATGATGGGAATGTGAATGGCTAATTCATACCATCACTAGTGGATACACATTTAGCATATCCTACCTCAGATCACACATTAGAGTCACAAGTCTAGATCTCAGAGGCTCACAGGCTCCCTCCCTCCTTTGTCACCCCCATGTCGGAAAATACTTCTGTCTTAGTTTTTTAAGTTCACTGCCTCCAGTTGAAGTTAGGCTAAAGAGTATCAGTGGAGGGGACTCACCTGTCCCCAGCCCGAGTCTCAGACCGCCAATGTAGTGGTTGTGCAGTCGGTCATAATCCCACACTGTGAGTTCCACACAGGCCTCTCTGAGGTCCTCCGTTCGAAAGCCATCGTACACCATGGTGTGGTTGAACATGGGGTTGGCCGTCCTCTTCACCACCCGTGTTTTCTGACGGCTTTTCCGGCTCGTGTCAGGAAGCACAGTGCTGCACCAGAAAGAAGGTATCTTAATAGGTAAAGGCCATTTATTCTTTTGGAGAAATCTGATGAAAAATACTGATTAGAAACACAAAGTTCTTAAAACTAAATAAATGACTAGGACATTATTAAATAAGCAATCACAATAATGCTAGAATATACCGCATACAGAACAGTTCACGGAGGTGGGTCTAATGATTGTTTTCATATTCTTTTAATCCTTAGCTTTTTTTTTTTTTTTTAAATAATCAATTGATAATTTGGTCTGTAACCCAAATACTTTCAATTTAATTGAAGACAAGGACAAGCAACACGTTCACATTTAGGAACCATAAAATGTTGGTGTTTTTTTCTTGCAAAAATATGTACATATGGCTCATCAATAATCAAAATAGTTGCTGATTTTGACCAGTTGGTTAACTGACTAATGAAAACTGCATCATCCTTGAAATAAAATTCGTAATTTGCAGATGTCACTTTTCTAAAGTCTGTTTCTATTTTGTAATGATAATTTAAAGTATTGAAAAAGTATTGAATTGAATTGAATTGATATCACATAACTGGCTCTACACCGTTTTTCTAGATTGGCAGGAATTTGAAAAATAAACCTGGATTGAATTGAAATGACAAGAAATAAATTGTATTATTCTGAAAAATAAAAGGCGGTTTCATTTTTACAAAATTATTAGATTATGTCTTTGGTAAATATGTATTTTATCAGTATTTTCTAATAATTCATTTTGTCATCTTCTTTTTTAATAAATTTAATAGTGAATAAAGTTTGCGTGTGTCCTACCACTTCACAAATGGGTCGATTGTGACTCCTCTGACCGACGGAAGATTCTTGCAGTCTTTCACCCAAATCTGCACCTCACCAGTCTCCATCCTAGATTCTGTCTTTCCTGTAGATGCCATCAGACCATGATAAATGATTCTGATGATCAAACTAAAGGAAACAAACTAATAAAAATACAGGAGGAGTCATCAGCTCACTGTGGGATGTCTGCGGCAGGAACCTCAGGGCGACTCTCATCTGACCTCTGCTGTTCATCAAATGTGAGGCAGAGAGTGTTGATGTCTGTGTAGAGACCTGAAGGATTAGGCTGAGGTGAGTAAATCTCTAGTCAGAGCTACAACACACATGGAACACTTAAAGTGATGAAGTCTTTACCCGGGCTTTTAATGCATATTCATTAATCTGTGTGTTTCTGAAGTCCCACTCTGACAGATCCAGGTCCACCTCACCCAAGAAGCTGTTTCGCCCAAAAGTGTTGTTGTGCCAAATGGAGACGTTCAGATTCTGAGTTTTCAACACCTCCATTAGGATTTTAAACTATGAAAAGAAAAGAATACGACTGTCACTGGTAGTAGACGAGATTCAAAGCCTTAACTTAACTAAAAGTACTAATTTCTAATCCTGCATTTAAAACCTCACCGACACCAAAAGACTGTTAGTAGATGACGTACGTACTCAGTGCCCTTCTTAGTTCATTCATTGAAAGTTCAGAAAGTAGTGTGAATTTCCTAAGACAGTTATCTACAAGTGATTACTTCACAATGCTTGTTTTAAATAAAATGATTAAACACAAATTAATCAGAATTAAAAGTAAACTTTTAAAAAATCCTGTTTCTAAAGCTTGAATATTTTTAAGTGAAAAAAAAATGACCAAAATCATCAGTAAAAATACAACATCTCAATGTGAGAGTAGAAGCCTGTCTCCCAAAAATGACACGCTTATACAGCTAAAGTTATATCTTTCTGTGTCAATATCTCATGTTACAACGTGGTCAGCTGAGGTTTCAAGTGCAGCCTATATATGGACAAAACTTGCTTTCTTTTTAAAGTTAGTGGGTGTGGCTTATATTCAGGTGTATTCAATAGTCCAGAATTTACGGTAAGTACAGTGCTTGAGAAAATTGTACAGTCGTGACTCGATAATCCAACACTAAATGTAAAACTTTCCACCCCGGGGGAGCGCTCCAACGGGGTGGAAGTGGCCGGAATGCACAGGCAGTATTTGGCTGCTGATGCCAGTTTAGTTAGCGGTCACACTTCTGTTTCCACCATCAGTGGCAGTGGGGGAGTGACAGATACGCTCCACCGTTAGCATCCGTGTTACTTTCGTAAACACTGAGCGCGCTCGCTGTGTGTGACGTCGTCGTGTCCTCTTCTGCGCATGCGGGACACTTATGCGTCGTATGAAGTTCCCACAGCAGATCACATACAAGTCACATTTAATTGGAAATGTGAACGAACTCTCAAAAAAATTTGGATTTCACAAAAAAAAATCCAAATCGAGCATTAAGTCCTGCAGTCTGAACGTAGCCAATCTGTGGGATTGTTCAGTCAGATAATAGGCTGTTATCCTTATTAGTGACATAAAATGTCATGTCGGAGTCGGAATCCAAGGCTGTCGGTATATTAAGGCTGTTTTTAATGGGTTCCATTCGTTTTCCCAAAAACCTGTCGGATAGCAAGGTTTTGGATTGTTAAGGGTCTGATTATCGTGTCACGACTGTATTTACATTCCATCACTGGCAACCAGGATACTAATGTTAAAATATAGAACAAATAGATGTAAAGATAAATGTGTAAGAGACTAAATATAGAATTCTCACCCTGAGGATTTCATTGAAGGTTGGATTTAACATCTTCTTTTTAACAGTGGTTTTTCTCTTTCCCAACTTTGTTTTGTCAGGAAGAAGATAACATTTCACATACCTATAAAATCACATCAGAGTTACGTTTAAATCCTCAACTAGAAAGTATAGAAAAGATGATAACAAAATGTTCAAATGACAGCAAAAGACAGCTGTGTTATAAATGTAACACGGTTCACCATCTTTTTTGACCTACAGGCTCCCTTTTCCAAACGTTATATCAGAAATATCACCTGATTATGTCGATTATAGCGAGCACTTACGAGTCAGAGCAGTTCTTCTTGGTGTCAGCCACTGCCAGATCCCTGCAGAGCACCACAAAGATGTGAAACTCTCCAAGGTTCTGAATGTAGTTCACAGCAAACTGGATGCTTCCCTGGACTTCAATGTCACCGAAGTCAGAAGGGTAAATGCTGCTGAGGCTGCCACTGACCTGCTTATTTGTAACATGACAGGAGAGACAAAATAAAGTCCTTTCTGGTTTTAACTTAGGATCAGTCTAAAGTGAAAGTGATTGCAGTCAGCTGTAGGGGAAAACTCATTCTACTGCATGAGCCAGTTTTATGTGTCTTTGTCAAATGTTACCTTCCAGGCAGCTGTTTTAGAAAACTACCAAGCTTTTATTAAAACCAAACTTTCTATTTGTGATCCTTATGCATAATAACGTTTTACAAATGAGGTAATCTTATAATGTTTTAGCAATAGTCAAGGATAAAGTTTAGACTAATTACAAAAATAATCTTGTGGTAAACAGTCAACCTTTGGATTTATCACAACATGAAGTTATCGAGCAGCTGTGTGTGTACATACAGACGATAAGGAGGCCATTCCCGAGGAGACACTTATGTTCGACATGGAGCTGCTGGCTTTTCTTTTAAATCCCAGGTTGGTGTCCAAAGTGCTGTCACTGTCTGTCTAGTATTATAATCACAGAGCATAAATCAATTAATGACAGTTAAAATCCAAACACAAACATCTGCATTTTGTACGTGCTTCTACTTCAGACTTTCCTCTGTTGGTAAGTGTAGCTGCAGTGTAGATATCAAACACTCAGTATCATCCTTCTGTTGTGAGTTCAGAGACAAAGATTGAAGTGATTTACCTCATCCTGCTGAAGGACAGGCACTGACACGCTGGTTTTTGTCTTTGGGTTGGACAGAGAAGAGTCTGATGGTGAAAGTGAAGAAACTGGAAAAAAAGATATGACTATGAAGTACATGAACTATTGCACGTTTGCATCACTGCTCAGTCTTCCTGTTTATCTGGTAAATGTGTGTGTTAAGATAAGGTCACATGTTTACCATCATCCACACTTAGATTCATTTGTTCTCTTGGGTTACTTTGGGTTCTTTCTTCTTCTGCAAAGAAATTGAACCATGACACAGTATTCTACTACTAACGGTTCCTATATAAAGTTAAATATCACAGAAAAGAATGACACATTAGAAATCAACACATTAGGACTTCTGGTACTTGTTTCTGAGGTGAGCTTTTCCAGACTTCTGGATGATGTCATGCTTCTTGAAGATAATCGTTTCAGAGCTGACACGATGGGACTGGTACTCTCACTGTGGCCTGTCAAGGATGACACAAAGTCAATTCTGGAAAACAAACTCAGCACAGAGTTCATGAATTACTCAGCAAATAAAAACACAAAGAATGTTACTGATTTGTTTTTTGAGTAAATGAAAACATCCCATGATCACAGTAAAAACTGGGAACAAAACCAGACTGTGTTTATATTATATGGGGATGAATTAATAGAAATTTTATTGGTAATTTGAATCTTTATAGTAGTGATCAATAGAAGCTCTTTTTACTGATTTAGATCTCTTATTATATAAACGACAGACTAAAAATCTGCATTTAAAGCTTAAAAGGTAGCTAAAATCTAAATCGCTGTACCTTAGTTTTGTATAGATGCACTCAAAGAGAAAACACAATATTAAGGTTAATTAGCACAGCAGATCACTCAACATGTAAAGGGACTCTATGGAGTGTTAATGTCCTAACTCGCTGTGTTTTGTTTGGAAAAAAAACAAAAACAAGCATCACTGTGATTCGCATGTCTTACTCATGATCTTGAAGCCGTATCAGTGAAGACAGAATTCAAAAGCTTACTGCCTGAAGTTGGTTGAGACAGAGACCAGGCCCTGGCTGCTGCATCTGGGCTGGAGTTTCCATCTTTGATTTGGACAGACCAAGAACTGATTCCATGAGGACTTCCTTCAGTGGGACTGTCACTTCTCACTAATTCTCTGTCTGCACTTTTAGGTCTGAGTACAGCATCACTGTCTTGATGAAAATGAGGAATGTGTGTCTTCTCATTTGGTCCAAGATAGTGCTGATGGTCCTGAGGGATGAAAGATCTGGCGAGGCGTGTAAAGGTACCCAAATTCTTCTCTGAAGCTTTTCTGGAGTGCGGTGAAGTTGAGGAGTTTGAACTACTTTGATGTAAAGGAGGGGAAGTGATGTCTGCACTAAGGTCTGTGGACACTGTCTGCTTTGCTGCATGTGAGGGACTCCTCCTCTGTCTTGGCACTGGTGTTGGCTTCCCTTGTTGCTCCTCAGTGGCTTTCGTTTGGGGGTTGATGTCTATTGAAAAGGTTTTCAGGGGAGAGTCTTCCAGCCTGGATCCCTTAGCGCTGGAGGATTCTCGAGGTAGGACCTTTGGGTGGCATGTCTTCGATGGACTCCTCCTGACTGTTTCATCCTCGTCTTTTGATCTTGGAGTTTGGAATTTACTGGGACTACAGGGCCTTTCTTGAGACTCTGTATCAACCATGACTTGATATCTGTGACCTGGTGATTGTACATCTGCAACACTGTCAGTGCTTCTCAGCTGTGATCTGTCTGGACTGTGACTGACAAAACCCTTTTCTGTCACTTTTAACGATTTCAAGACATTAGACTTGGTTTTGTATGAGAATGTTTCTGCGCCTATCCCAGACTTTTCTTCATTGTCTACAGATGTTCTGAGATCAGACTGAGAGGAAACTGGCTTGTGAAAAATGACTGAACTGCTTGAGGCTTCCTTGACTTCGCTGATTTTCTTGGGTCTAGTATGTTCCTTCTCCCCAAAATATTCAGGCTCACTGATCTCGGTTATTCGACCTTCTTGATGAGTTGAACTGGACTGCCTTGGAAGGGGAACTGGGATATCCTGCCCTAGCTTTGGGGTGTTAAGCGCTACAATAGGCAATACAGAGGAGCTGACGTTTTCTTCTTGCTCAGAAACCTGAGATTCTGTTAAAGAACCTGTTACAGAGTCATCTGTCTCCTCATAGATGAAGACTGGATTAGCTCTATATGTGCCATCGTCTCTTGATAAATCTACACTGCAGACAGTCTGTGGTGACAACCTCTTGTCTTGGGACCAGCCTGTAGCATCCTCCTCTGTCATTTCTATCTGAGGTGACAGATTTTTGTCTATGTTCTTCTTATTGGAGTTCGTCTGAGGGCAATGTAAAGCTTCTACTCCTGTCTTGGCGACGCTGTCCTGTCTTGGCCCTTCTCTAGTAAAGATGACTTTTGGGCCACTGTTTTCTCTCTCCCAGAATGTTTTCAGATTGGATAGTCTTACTGAAATTTGATTATCTCTGCCTTTTGTTGCTTCCTGCTGAGTGTTTGCATCGACTGACGTCACTGTTTCTTTAAATGGAGTGTTCTGCAGTGCTGTAAGCTGCAGTGTTCTGACCTCCACCATTTCAGGGAGTTTAGGTTCTTGTTTGACACTTGCAGGTTTGTCCACGGGCACATCTGCTACCATTTCGGAGAGATGTTGTGTGTTACTTGGCTCTTTCTGTTTAGATATATTCAGCTCTTCTTTCTGTTGCAGCTCTTGGGCGGTTTTATCCTGCTCTCTTGTAAACATCCGAATCAGTCCTTGTTTAAGTTTTGGTGAAAAGGCAAGAGAGGAACTCTTTGAGCTGCCATTAGGAGAGGGCTTAGTATCTGAGGTGGCATCAACAGAACAAACGCTGCGTCCGGCTGACCAGTCTGTGGCCTCAAGCTGAGAGTGACAGTCCTCTTCAGACCCTGTCTCTGTGTGAACAGGCTTACCTGACTCCCGCTCAGCAGAAACAAAGCTAGACACCGCAGGGCTCAGTAGCTCCAAATGATAATGCTCAGAGACATCTGCAAGGACAGCAAACAGTCATCAGATCACTCATGCACATTTTTCCAACTAAATGTTACACAGTATAATTAGTCACCTGTGCCTCAGAGGGAACAGAGGGGTCAGCATCAAGCAGCAAATTGTGCGATCCCAGTTAAATCCAATCTTTCCTTTTCACATCAGTATGACCAACCACGGACCTGAACCTAACCTGCTTCCTGTCTGTCCAGGTCTCACTGGGAAAATCCAGGTTAATTGGACTCTGTGTGTTCAGGCAAGTGAACAGAGAGTCTGTGGAGCTGGAAGCATGCAAGGATACCCAGAGGAGCAGAAGAGTTAGTCTGTCTATCTGCTGACGCACCTTAAACAACAAAACAGTCCTGAAAAGTGGTGCTGACTGCTTTGTTCTTCAGCATTGGAACCGATGCATTCCGGGTGACTGAGCTATCATTATTATCGTGTTTAACGTTAGAAGCATAAAAAGTGCAGCTGCCAGTAGTGTGACGGTAACTCTAGATCAGGGGTCTCGAACTCCGGTCCTCGAGGGCCGCAATCCTGCAAATTTTAGATGTTTCCTTCTTCCAACACACCTGATTCAAATGATCAGGATCGTTATCAGACTTCTGCAGAGCTTGATGATGAGCTGATCATTTGAATCAGGTGTGTTGGAAGAGGGGAAACATCTAAAACTTGCAGGATTGCGGCCCTCGAGGACCGGCGTTCGAGACCCCTGCTCTAGATGTTGATGCATCAGTATTACCAACTTACTTACATGTCGGATTAAACAGTGCATCAGTCACACAGGACACTTACTGCAGAAAGAGTACTTTTACTGAAAGTATATTTTGCTGATCGGTATTTAGGAGCTAACTAACCAATTCTGCCTCTTCTAAACTGTCTTTTTTTCCGGTGTTGTCTCCTTCTTATTGTATAGTTTCTACTATAAAAACATCACAGCTCCTGTGAAATATTTCCAGCAGCTACAAGTCATGCAGTAGAGATTATGGCTTTGGAATGTTCCTCTGTGTAATCCTCTGGCTAGTCTGGCAGCCTCAGGCATTTAGACCCCCCTTTCCTTTGACAACCCCTGAGAAAATCAGTTTGACCCCACTCACTGGCTCATTTCACAGCCATTGTAAAAATAATGTAACAAAATAAAAATAAAAAAAAACACTGTCAGTAATGCAGAACTTTCATTAAATCATAAGAGTGGTTATTCATGTCACAAATACCTGTGGTTCTTAAGTTACTGAACATTTATAATCCTGTATGTTACCCACCAGGCCCTGCATGAAAGTGTCCATTTCCCAAAAGCCTTCTTTGAAATTGCAACAAAACAGGATGGAACACAATCAGATGATAAAACTGATAGAAATGTCAAGCCAGTGCAAGCTTTCACCTGCCATGCAGCCGCTGCTCATGCCAACTTTCTGTTTAACATTAAAGGCTGAAACAAGTGAAGCGTGCAACAGATTTCTGGAACCAGACTTACGTTGCTTTGAACTGTAACTGCTTTCACAACTTGTCTATTCACCGGTCCACAATTCAAAACATAACAAACGATACATTATTAGATCACAGTAGATATAGAAATACTCATGATACAAATACATATTTAAAGTAGCACAAAGTGATGTTTGTATCATAACTCACTCTCATTTGGTGTCTGGCCTTGATTTACTGCTCCATCCAGGAACCGATCATCCTCTTCGTTAAAAGTCAGCTCACTGTTAAATGGATTTTTTCTCTGCAACAGAAGAAAAACATTGATACACGAAACACCTACAGCACACCGCAACATGGACTTACACCCAACTTTTTAACAGGATCCTACCTTAGTGGGCGACTGTAAAACTGGTTTTGCAGAATCTTGCAGTGATTGATAATCATTCAGATTATGATCCCTGTTAGAAAAAACAAAAACAACATGATGTCCTGAACATCTCTGTGCAACTTCTAAACTGGATTTTGAAAGTCCCCATGGAGGGCAGTGCAGCCTTCCATGTGACAGACATGTTTTGGTAGCCATCAGTCTGTTCTTTTGTTTATGGAAAATGATTGTGGAAGCTGCAACTTAACCTTCTATCTAATGTGTCTCGAGACACATAATTACAGCTATATATATATATAGGCCTTTATGTAAAAGTCGACCAGTCCACGCAGCTGAAGGCAGTGCAAAGCTCGTACGATATTGATATGTGTCATTACTCCCTAGAAGTAGCAAAAACATGAACATGTGAAAGCTGACCTTGTAAGGAGCTTACTGAGAACTACAGAGCCAATTACCTCGTAACTGTGTGCACAAGACCATGCACTGGAAATTACACTCTGAATAATCTGCTCTAGTAGCGCAGCATGTGATGGTGCTCAAGAAACAACACGGATCATTTTGTTTATACAATGTGGAGTTACTGTTTGTAGGTGCAGCGTTGTTTTCTGCAGCTGCAATGAGTTCCAGATGAAGGATATCAGTGTCCTGGTAGTCTTGAATAGTGCCAGGCACTTCAGCATCCATGTGTGGGCAATTGAGTCATAGGCTTTCGCATAGTTAATCCTGGTAGTGTTCATGTAAGTCTGCCTACTCTAAGAGTCTTGAGGGATTGCTCTGCCAACCAGTGCGTCCACCCTCTTGCGTTGTTTTCCATATCCCTCTGAGCATTTACTCAGCATAGCTGCTATGATGTCCTCAAAGAGCTTCTGTGTTTTTGAGAGGCAGGTTATTAGTTTGAAGATGTTGCACCCTGGTGGGGATCTTTTATAATCAGGATTGTTCTGCCCAATGTCAGCCATTCCAGCTACCACCATGGAGCACTATTAACTTCCCCAGTAGGAGTGGATCAGGTCCTGATGCTGTCCAGCTCTTCCAACCTTCCCCTCCATGCAGGGCACTCTCTGCATGCTTTGTTCTTGGTCTTATCCTAATGTATCCTCAGGATTACAGTTGCTGTGGTATATACGAGTGCATTTGTTCCTGTGGTCATGGTAGGAGGGACAGTTAGTAGAGCTGCTTTCACATCTGCAAGCATGTCTTCTGATGGGACTTTGTCAGTGAGCCGGTGCAGTCTTATCTAAGAGTTGACATTGATTAGTCTGTCAGCAGTCTTTCTCCTCTGCTCGGTGGATGCAGGTGACAGTGGTGTTCCCACTCTATTGGAGCCTCACTAGTTTAATCTGTGGCAGTCCTTTGCTCCTCTTTATGTTGGAACATCGTGGTAACAGCTACTTCCTAGTCAGTGTGGACATGGCTCTCCTACCAATCTGCTGCTGCCACCTGTGCCGTGTGGACGACGCATTGTCCTGGACCGGCAACTCATCAGCTTGAAGCTTTCCTCTACATTTTTCTTTGATTGCTTACATTTTTTTCGTTTTTGTAGACAGTGAGCTCAGGATATAGTTCTGCCCCAAAATGGGAAGGTGCGGCCATTATTGAAGTATCCTTGAATACATATGTATGTCATGGTATTCTTATGTTTTCAGTGGCTCCTATAACTCAGAATTTTCTAAGATGCATGGCCTCCTAACTTCTAGAGAGTGATATGATTGACGACAGCTGCTGACTCCTGTGAGCCCATTGAAGAAGGACCTATTTGATACACACATTAGACTCAGCCACAAACTATCGAGACATTAACTGTGTAAACAATAGTTTGAACTGTTATAAAGCTCATGGTACAGTTATACCACTGCACTGAGAAGAAAACATAAGCTATTGCCTGTCAGTGAAGATTCTCAGTCCTCCAGGTCATGGTTATTCTGGTAGATTAATCGTAACAACTGGACTTGAGTTCCTTGAAGACATTCCACCTCTCATCCAAGAGGCTCCATCAGTTCTGACTGACTAGTTGGGAGTTCCAGATACTTATCTCCTTAAGGATCCATTAACACCTGAGTTTTGGTTTCAGTTGGGGGTTTGTTGCTCCTCCCCCTTGTTCTGTGAGTCATTAGTGCTCCCCCTGCCACAATGGGGTTCATTAGGGTCATTTGTGGCTAGGTGTGGATGTGGTTTGATCTTCCTGGGGAGAGATTTTAGGACTGAATTGTAAACAGGTGAGAGGTGATGCCTCAGACCTCCACCTCTGTTGAGGGATGGTCTTTCCAGTTTGACATAGATGTCTTCTTTCACTCCTCTCTCAAACCATCTGTCCTCCCTGCAGGCCAACATCTGTACATTATTGTCTTTGAATGAGTGTCCTTTGTCCTTGAGATGCAGGTGGACTGCTGAGTCCTGTCCTGAGGAGCTGCTCTTCTGTGCTGAGCCATGCGTTTTTGGAGCAGTTGTTTAGACTCGCTGATGTACAGGTCTTGGCATTCCTCGCTGCACTGGACTGCGTACACCACGTTGCTCTGTTTATGTCTTGGTGTCTTGTCCTTAGGGTGGCCCAGCTTCCTTATCAGGGTGTTGGTGGGCTTGAAGTGAACAGGAATGTTGTGTTTATTAAAAATCCTCCTGAGCTTCTCAGAAACTCCTGCAACATAGGGGATGACTTTGTTGTTTCATTTGGTCTTTTCTTCTCCGTCTCCTCTGGGTTTTGGAGAGGATTTGATGAAAGACCAGCTTGGGTAGCCACAGGTTTAAAGTGCTGCTGTGATTGTTTTTGTGTGACAAAAGTACTACAGAAGTTATAGAAGTCATTGGAAACTCAAGCCGGAGTGATAAAGACCATACTCACCCCTCACTGTTAAGCTGCGCGTGAGGCTCCTGAAGGAGTCCACAGAGTGCAGGTGGGACAAACACTTCTTTATTTTCACTCCTGACAAAACTGGACCTCTCTGGTAATATCTGTGACAGTTCCACTGCAGAACAAACCACAAAGCTGCTGTTACTGAAAGTCACACATACCGGTTATATTCATTATATCATAGTAAACTAATGATTAGTTTACAGTAGCATATAAAAAATGCAGCTGTAACTACAGGTCTGACCAACTTGGAAGCTTCAGAGGCACATAAGTACTATCACACTGATAAATAGGACAAACTGAAAACTAATGATCGATATACTGTAAATCTAAGGCCAACATGTAGGCTGTGAGGTTTTTGTGTTTAAATTATTTTCTGCTTTAGGATTTTATCACTTTACAAAGACGTATAGAAAATTAGAACGGCTTTGAAATCGCATGCAGCTCGTATTATTCAGATGTAGTTGTTCAGATAACATTCAGAGCTTATATGAGCTGCATACGTCCACATTCTTTTAGCTGCTCGTGTGTGAATGTGTCAGATCAAGGAACCGACGTCCTCTAAGTAAGAACACAGAAATAGAAATGAAACAAGAGAAGTAACGTAGGGTGTAGCAGACTCACGTATAGTTAGTGATTTATGTGTGTGTTTCATAGATGCTCTGATGATGTCGGAACCATGGATACGATCCTGGTGGCGGATTTGCTTGGTCTCGTAGAACCATTCTCCTGTCAGGTACCTCAGCTGGCTTCTGTCACCCACCCTCTTCTGCAGATTCCTGAGTGCAGACACATGAGTGATAAATGTCTGTAACTTTGCTTTCAGGTGTATGAAACTGAAGAATGCGTCACTTTTTCCCCAAAAATATTTTCTTCTTAATTTTTCTCTGACCGTGAAACCTCTAAGTGGAATTCAGGGCAGACTTTTGTGACTTTCTTTGACTGATCAAACTTCAAAAGCTGTTGAAACATGAAACAGCAGAAACTTACTGGACACGCTGCTCCTCAGTCTTCTTCAGCTCAGCGTCTCTTTTCAACACTGACAGAATGGTCTCCTGCTCCTCCTCTGTCAGGAAGCTCAGGTCGATCATGATGACTGCTGTCTATCGCTGCTCCTGCTGCTGATGCTTCCCACTGCGTTCTAGTGACTGGACATGACTCCCAGTGGCCTTGTCTTCTAAGTCAAGTTGGTGTCATCTGTGGGTGATCCATGATGTGGAAAGATGACGGAGAAAGCAGTTAAAAGGACTTATTGATTCTGGAGCTTTACCTGTTGTAGATGTGGTTACTGTAGATGTGTTCTAAACCAGTTTGAACATGAAGAAAAACAAAAGGAAAAGGGGAATTGTATGTTGTGACATTTACAGAAGAAAGTTTAGTCTCTGTTTCAGCATTGAACAGACTGAGCAGTACATGACAGTACAGTAAAAAAAACAAAAAACAACTGATTTGCTTAGGAGTGTCCATCCATTCACTATCTGTGCTCAACTTTATCCTCTGTCAGGTTGCTGAGGGCTGGAGTCTATCCCAGCTGACTCAGAGTGAAACCAGGGTTCAATCCTGGACAGGTCACCAGTCTATCACACTTAGAGACAGACAACCAAGCACACTCACATTCACACCTACAGACAATTTAGAATCACCAATTAACCTCATGTCGAACTTGGAGAGAACCCACGCTGCACGGGGAGAACATGGAGACTCCACACAGACAGATCCCAGGCCGGGATTCAAACCAAGAAATGCAGATTAGATTTCAGTTTTTTTTTAAATCCACCCCATGAAACCTGACACCTTACTCTGTCTGTGTGACAATAAAAACTTGTCTGGACATATTCTGTTTGATATCTGATGTTCAAGCCTCCACAGCAGCCTGATGAACCGCTCCTCTGCCTCGACATGTAATGAGCACACCCTGTCGACTATTCCCGCTAAAAACATTTCCTTCTTTCCTACTTTTCCCCTGACTACCTCTGTCTCATTCTTCTGTCACACAACCACAAACACATGAACAAATACACAGAACGCATAAGCATGATATGGATCTTTAACTGTGAGCGTGTGAACTGCAGCCAACACGACACACCGAAAACAGAGCTGCTGCTTTCCCTTTAGTGAAAACAAAATCTTTCTGTGGAACTGCTCCAAGCTCTGATAAAGTCTATGTTGACCCACATTAGAGTGTTGTAGAACTTGACTGGCCCCCTTACATTTGTTAAAACGTTCAAATGAAGAAGTAATGTCAATCAGCTGCTCCACAGAAAATGGTGTGGTTGACTCACACTGTTTATCCGACTTAGAAAGATTGTAAATGCCTGTTATTCTGAAGCACATGGCTGCATTAAAAGTCAGCTGTAAGAAGCCCGAAGTAACGTGGCTTTACCTGCAACAGGTCGTGCAGATTCATGTGGCAAAACAGAAAAAGAAGAAGAAGAAGAAGAAGAATGCTGCCCCTCCTGTTCTCTCAGCCTCCTGAACAGAGGACTTATTTCCTTATTTTGACAGCAGTGATGTGACTTCATTCTTCATTACTGTCAGACCACCTGTAGAAAACTGAAGCTTTTACAACCTACATTCCTGGTAGTTTAAAGCAGAAGGTAACTATTACTACTTGTAATAAAACTTTACGTGTGTAGCATTGTCTGTACAAGAATACAGCCCAAAGTGCTTCACAAGGAAGAAATGACAAAGTTCTTCATATAGAAGTAACTATATAGAAGGATTAAGACCGTACAGTATTATAGTAACTATATTCTCCACTCCCTGAAGTAAATAAAAACAAAAAAACACATATTATTGATATACGTCTGTCTCTGAAGCATCACATCTCTTTTAATGACAACTAGGACGTTGCTTTGGAAAATCCTAAAGTCGACTCATTGAAGCCAATTCTGAGGTTTCATATAAAAATGCATGAACTTAATATGAATAAATGTCAGCAATTATATCAATGTATCTTAAGTAATCCCTGCCTGGGTTATAAAACATACAAGCAGTGTTGAAAAGAGTTAAAATAATAAGAAAAAATAAGGATCTCTGTGTGTCCCTGTGTTCTAACTTTGACCAAATATTCCTCCTGAACTGCACTGACATCTAAGTTCATCATCCTAACAGAGTGAGACCAACACTACAGCAGCACAAAGGGGAAAGTGCAGAAAGTACAGAAGAAATGAACAACATTTTCCCAGAGTAAAGTCAGACGGCCGTCAGCTCACCTCTTGCTGTTACTCCGTGCTGAGAGAAAACTGAACTACAAGCAGCTCCGGGGCTGCTTGTAGGTGGGAGGAGCTGCAAAGGAACAGCAGCAGAGACGAGCTGGAAAACAAAAAAAACTTTGTAAACAACTACATGCAATAAATATATATAAATATAAAGATGAAATTAAATAACAAGCATGAACAAAGTGTATATTGCACAGAGTGGATACTGGACAGAGGTAGTGGCAGTTGTATGTTTACAATATATTGCACTTTTTGCAACAAGGAGGCATTTATGGCTCATTAGTAGCTCGAACAGGAAATGTCCCGAGTGGTAGGAGTCCTTCAGGATGGTGTTGGCTCTCCTGAGGCAGAAAGAGCCATGAAGGTCCTCCAGTGTGGGCAGAGGCCACCCAATGACCTTCTCAGCCATTCTGGTGACCGTCTGGAGTTCTTTCCTGTTTGCCACTGTGCAGCTGGCAAACCACCATGTGAGGATGCTCTCCATGGTGGAGCGGTAGAAAGACACAAGCAGTCTCTGGCTGATGTTGTTCTTTCTGAGGATTCTCAGTAAGTGGAGTCTTTTTAGTGCCTTCTTTACCAGCTGTGTCGTGTTCTTATTCCAGGTCAGTTCAGTGTTTCCTCCAGGATGTTTTCCAGTAGCGGGGGCAGCAGGCTCTCCAGGAGCCGTGGCGGCGTAAACAAATGACATTTGACTTCAGATTTTACTTTTACAACCTATTAATTGAATGGCCAGCTGACAATGGCTTTTTAAAGGCTGAATGTAAATTAATACAATAAAATAAAATCTAATTAAATAAATAAAAATAAAAACAATAAATAATAATTTCTTGATGGGGCTGTAGAATCAGTGGCAAAGTTTGCACCCAGGCTCAGAACAATTCATTTTTCTGGGTTTTGTATAGAAGAGCTCTGAGGCTCTGTTGTAGGAAATCAGCAGCATCCAGACTGCAGCTGATCCCCTGAAGCCTGATTCTCTGGTCAGTCTTCACCCACAAATAAAAACAATAATGACATTGTCTCTCTCAGTTTCCTACACCCTAATCATTTAAAATGGTTTCTAGTTTGTGTCTGATGATATATTATTAAATGTCTGCTGCTGTCCACTGCTCCTCCCTGTCTGATGATACTGGTTTTACACATTAAACATTAATGTTACATCATTTACACTCACATCTGATTACAGTGTGATCACTATTATTTTTTACCGAACCATCATGGTTTATGAGTCAGTAAAAGGCTAATGCTACCTGGCTAGCATCATCTCCATCAGGTGTCTTTCTCTTTTTAGAGAAATATGTGAACAAGCTCATCTGAAGATGCAGTCAGCAGTTCCATCACGGCGTGTAGATGTTAGCTTAATGCTATCAGTTAGTTTACTAGCGTTAGCCACACTGAGTTGGCCCCGGGCCCAATTAACTTAAGCTACCGATGTGCTACGAAACAATAGCGGCCGTCAATGTTTTGCTAAAGTCTATTTAACTTGTAAAATCTATTCTGAGTTACCTTACACTAATAAGCCTACCTTTTCTCCGGTAAGTCGCTGCCGTAGTCTCCAACACGACCCTCCTCTGCCTGACATGGAGCCTGGTGCTGGACGGGACGTCACTTTCAAGGCCAAGCTCTAGCCAGTAATTAGCGTCGCATTAACCTCCCAAAGAGTAGAGACTGAACAAGATTTTATCTGTAGTTTACCTTAGCAGTCGCAAGTAATTGACGTCATATTGACCTCCAAAGAGTGGATAAGGAACAAGATAATTATCTGTAGTTTACCTTAGCAGTCGCGATTAATTGACGTCATATTAACGCCCGAAGAGTAGATATTGAGCAAGATAATTATCTGTAGTTAACATTCGTAGTCGCGATTAATTGACGTCATATTAACGCCCAAAGAGTAGATATTGAGCAAGATAGTTATCTGTCGTTTACCCCAGTACTTGCCAGTAATTAGCATTGCATGAACACCCCAAAGAGTAGATGCTAAGCAAGACAATTATCCGTCATTTAGCTTTGTACTTGCCAGTAATTAACGGCGCATGAACACCCCAAAGAGTAGATACTGAGCAAGATAGTTATCCGTTATTTACCTTAGTACTCTTGAGTGCCGGACCCAGTGCAGGACTCTGCTGTGAAGGTGGAGGCATGTGGTGGTGGACGGAAAAACAAAAGTAAAAACATAAATGGAAGGAGCAGCGGCTAGGATTCATTTCCTAAATGAATGTAGAGGAAACACTGTAGTTTCTCCGCAAAGTGAAATCCCAGGAAGCAGAAGTCACTGATCCTTTCCACACAGGTCCCTCTGATGACAATGGACTGAATGTCCATCTGTTTCTTCTGAAGTCTATAATTAGCTCCTTTATCTTGGATGTGTTCAAGAGCAGGTTATTGTGTCTACACCATACAAACAACTGTTGCACCTCATCCAGGTAAGCGGACTCATCACCTCCTGTGATGCAACCTACCACTGTGGTGTCGTCCATTATCCTGAAAAGCTAGGACAAATAGGCACAAACAAATCTGAAAAGATACACAAATAATTAACAAGGACAGTTTTTTGATCAAAATTATTTATTAATCAAATAAACATTACATTATTTTTTTATCCCAAAAAATACATGTTCAAAGCGCCACAATGGTTGCCTGATTTCAGACAGAGCTGTCACATGATATTAAACATAAGCGTTCAGCTTGACTCTGTATGGTACACATCATAATGAAGCAGTTCATTTTAAGTTGTAAATTCAAGCTGCTTTTCATACTTTTGGCCACCAGATGCCTCCAAAGAGGACTGTGTTAAAAAGCTTTGAGTAATGAACCCTTTCATTTGGCCATCACTACTTTGTACTGTCCCTCGCCCTGTAGTACTCGGTTCTGCTCAGTAGCCCCTGTCCTGTGCTAGAATTATTTGTACTGTTAATATTGAGCTGTAGTTTCCTGAAGTCAGTTTGATCAGTTTGTCCATCTCAGTTGCCGTAGTCATTTCCAGTTTTGCTCTTCAGCCTTATGTGTAGATCTCAGTTTCCCCTCCAGAGGTTGCCAGAGCTTTGCCTGTTTTCCCTTCCACTTAGTTAACCCATTGGTGTCCCAACCACCCTTTTCCCTTTTCCTTCACTATCCCAGTCTCCCAGTTCCCTGCACTATTATGTGGTATTTGTATTTTTGTGAACTAAAGTCTTTAAACTTTAACCCTGGTCTGTTGTGTTCCTGTCTGTACTTGGGTCTTTAACACTCCATGACACCTTTAGCTGCTTTTAGATGACAAGATCATATTACACCCACTTTAGTCCTTCTTTTCAGACAACATCTTAGTTTACAATTTGTTTAATTATTATTATACAGGCATCGTTATGCTCTTCTGGCTGTTCCTATATCTTGGATTAAGATTGTAATATTGTCAGAAATTTTGCAGACAGCAGGCCACAACTCAAACTATTTTCCTGAGTATTTAAGACTTGCAAGGTAGTGTGTCAGGATGAGGTCTCATCCCTGCGACTAACGTGAGTGTGCTATTCAGCCTATCACCGCTTGAGGGCATTCCTTATAAGGGCGTGGTGTCCATCTTGGCCCCTCTTGCTCTTTGGCCCACTTCCGGGTCGCCTTGCTTTCGCTTTTTGTGTCCCAGCAGCACTCCGCAGGTGATGCAGTAGTGATGGCCAGATAAAGCCTCATGAAGCCTTGAAGCTGGTCGGTTTCAACCAGTTGGTTCAAAGAAAAAGGTTAATTTCTGGAGGCTTAATGTGCACACAAAGCCCCCTGCTGATCAGAAAATGTATCGTCATTTCAACTATCAGAACCCGAATCTTTTTTATTGTCACATCCCCAAAGATGAATAAATTCAAATGTAGTGGTGACCTGATTGGTTTTTGTTTGTTTGTTTGTTTGTTTGTGTGTTTGTTTGTTTTAAAAAAGAATGGGTTTTGGCTCTCCAGGGGAAGAAGTAATTTGGGGGAAGTTTGCATAAGTATATAAGAAGATGTATGACATTGTCTAGTTAAAATCTTACTAACCCTATCTATCTGTCTGTCTATCTATCTATCTGTCTATCTATCTATCTATCTATCTATCTATCTATCTATCTATCTATCTATCTATCTATCTATCTGTCTATCTATCTATCTATCTATCTATCTATCTATCTATCTATCTATCTATCGTTTACTGTTCTTTGTTTAACTTCTGTTCCAACTGTTGGTTTGAAGATGAAAACAGATTATTGGATTTTTGTGTTTTTTAAATTAACGTGAAGATACATGTAATTCTTTGCATACTTATTTATTTGTTAACAAGTTAAACACAGCTTTGAACTAAGAGTACACAGACCAGGAATAAATCATGGTTTGAGTTCAAATATAACCTTTCACAACATTAAGCACATGGTACAAGGCAAACAGTAATAACAACAGCTAAAAAAAAAAATATGGTTGTGTTCTCATGGCATCTATTTCTGATATTAAGGGAACTGAGGGTTATCTTTCATGTTGAAAAAATCTGCTGAAGGATGCCCAGTGAGTTCAAGCATGAGGCCAAAGGGTCCTGAAAAAACAGCCACATGTAAGAAGCTGAGTAAGATTGGGCTCAAAATGCCAGTGGGTCTTAGCCAATCCCAAGTCTTTGTCCTTGTTTTCCCTGAGTTTTTGGAGACCATTATAGCCTTCTTTTGAAAGGACGTTTGCTGATTGGGTTCTTTATTTAGTAAATTCTGTAGCTGTGATTAAGTTGCTTTTCACTCTCTCAGTGAACGAAGCTTGATGAAATAATCTTCAAATGTGATTAGTTTTGATCTGCACAATCCTGCTTCTCATACTGCTGATCTAGTTTCCACAAATTGTTTAATAGACTTTCAGGGTAGTCATTATCTTCATGCTGAGAAAGGCCCTCTTAGCTCAGAATAACAATCTGATTTCTGACACTTGGTTCTGATGCATAGTTCTGATGTCATGTTTCCCACTTTCACAATGCTACTTAGCCAGCAATGTTCTGCTGGGAACTTGAGGTACAACCATACTTGCAAATGAGCAATTATTGCAGGTTGATTTACTTGCAAAATTCTCTGATCAGCTGATCAAATTCAGCAGAGTGTCTTCTGAATGCTGCATCAATGGAAAGACACAACTGAAGGAAATCTGACCTTTATACACGATCAGTGACACTAATTTGTCCCCTTGAAATAGTTATTTCTATAGTTATATTACAGATAATTCCTCTTCATTGTACATGTCAGATCTTTGCATGCCATCCTAAAACAAGATCATTTGCAATGTGAGGTGATGTGATGGGAGGTAGTGCAGTGGGGTCTGTAATCCAGTTTTGGGATGCCAAGTCTTATGGATCTATGTTTTTTTATTGCACTTAGTTTGTCCAAATACTGTTGAAAAATATTTTAGCAAATATGTAAAATATCAGCAATGTAAAAATTCAACAAAAAATATTTCCAGAACATAGTTTTGGGCCTCAAATACACCACTAAACTGAACGCTATGTCGCGGCTTCTTGCTACTGTTGTTGCTGTTTTGAAAAGCCCAACCCAGGATCCACTCGAAGGCTGGAAGACAACTGTCCCTCTACAGGACAAACTGAACTAGACCATTCACACTGTAAGAGTCGGTGGTGGCAACACATAAAGCCAGATAATGTGATCACTATTGCTCTCATTATTAGCAGTTTTGAGCACTTAAACAGGCACAATAAAAGCATGCCTACTTCAAAAAATTCTCGGCCCCACCTGGAAATGAGCGGTATAACTCCCATTTTACTACTATAAAGCTATAACGCTTTAATTCGCTGTCCACAAAAACTCACGTGTGAAAAAATAAATAAAAAAGGGAGGAAAGCTTTGAGCTGGCACGCTGTTGTTTTAGGACAACGTGTCCTTCCACACAGCACAGGTGACAGAAGCAGCCAAATGTGCCTTTGAACTGTTACCCCATGCACCTTACTCATCCGCCATCTGCACTGACACCATCTCACTTCTGTTTCCCAAACTGAAATCCCACATGCATGTTCACCATTATCAGAGTAATGGTGACGTCATTTATGCTGTTCGGGAGTATCTGGAGGCTCAAGATGTGACCATCTTCTAGAAGGAATAGGGAAGCATGAACATCGCTGGGGGCTGCATGGTGGCTCAGTGGTTAGCACCGTTGAGTCACAGCAAGAATTTCGCCGGTTCGCGTCCCAGTGAGGACACCCGGAATCTTTCTGTGTGGAGTTTGCATGTTCTCCCCGTGCAGTGTGGGTTCTCTCCGGCTTCCTCCCACAGCCCAGAAACATTTTGAGGTTAATTGGTGATTCTAAATTGTCCGTAGGTGTGAATGTGAGTGTGCTTGGTTGTCTGTCTCTAAGTGTGGCCCTGTGATAGACTGGTGACCTGTCCAGGGTGTCCCCTGCCTTCACCCTGAGTCAGCTGGGATAGACTCCAGCCCCCCATGATGACCCTAGTGAGGATGAAGCGGTGTATAGATGATGGACGGATGGATGGAACATCGGTGGACCAAGTGCATTAAAGTAAAAGGACACATTTTTTTGCCAGAACAGTCTTTCTTCTGTGAGTTTTCTGATGAAGTCGAGAACTTTTTGAAGTACTCTAGTATAGTTGTGCAACACAAGTATAAACCACCTATGAAAACACAGAAGAGAATGCATCCTCACTGGAACAACTAAATGCACCAATATGATCAAAATGCTTTAAGGTGGTAGTGATTTCTCTGGCCTCTTGCCATGTCACTCAAAAATTACAAACCGTCATTGTCACACAGTAAGAGAATTTGATGTGTTATGAACTCAGTGCATCTCTATTGTGACATTTAGGCCCGTAAACAGGCAAGGTATCAGAAGACGTCGTTATTATTTCTTCCCCATTAGCTAGTTTGACCTGCCTTTCTCCTTGCATCAGTTGGAAATGCTCATCTGAATTTCTTCTGTAGTAAAGACATCCACAACAACTCACATTAGAAATGTTTCAGTTTGTTTTCCCTATTTACTGGGAAGTTTAGGATGCTGAGGAGCTGGGCAGGTATTGGGTGTAAAGCAGGGGCTTGGTCATTTGACTTGTTCTTGTGGTGCAGCAGACATCACAACTCATCTTCAGGTTCATTCAGGAGAGCTCAATACAACAGTGTCTGTCCCAGGCTTGAAGCTCCCCCCCTTCTGCACACACCAGCAAGTATGATTCACTCCTCACCTGTGGCAGGCGAACCTAGAGGCCAAGAAAACAGGATTAGAAAATGAGATTTCTTTGGAAAATCTGATTTATGTGGATTACGCTAAATTAAAGTTATTGAAATATGTTCTATGACAGGTTATTTTACAAATAATCTGAATCTTAAACTGCTGATCTCCTGGGATTGCTGAGTGAGTAATTTGTCCGTACCCTGTTGAACAACAGCAGGTGACGGTGGAGAGGAATCACAAGCGGGTAATGGCAGTCTGGGGGTGTTCTTTTCCTCTGTAAAACAGTCAGAGCAGTGAACAGACAGATGCTTTTTAGAGACATGGATACATCAGCCTATTGAGAAACAGCGCGGTAATGTCGTGCTTTTTTAAGGCATTCATAACAACTGTTTGTCTATTGCAGAGGCAAGTCTGATCTCAGTAATTTACAACTGCAAAGGTTATGCAAATTAAATAGAGAATGAGAGGTTATAGGCTGCTATAAGTGTTTTGTTTTGCATTTCAGGCAGAGAAAGAGAGTACGAAAGTGGATTAAAGATAAGCTTACATCCCCTGTTGCATCCACACAGTGGGCAGGCAGAGCAAGAGATGCTGGGCAGATATTCAGCTCTGTGACTGAAGGAAAGAAAGGAACGTCAGAGTCCATGACTGCATGCACTGTTTAAGGGATTCAGCTTAAGGTTGCACTGCTGGCCAGCCAGGGTGTAATAACATAAAGAAACAAGACAGAACCAGAAAAAGTACATGTTTGTGGCAATGAATGGATGATGGTGTGAGTCTGAAAGAACGGAGAGAAGGTCTGAAGGTGAAAGCAGTAACTAAAGCCTTGATCACAACCGGACGCGCAACTTTAGGGATCGTACGTTCTCATACATACATGACAACAGGCCAAAAAATTTCCTAGTCCCTTTGTTCTGATCGTTGCCCGTGGGGGTGACGAGTTGTGAATGCATGCGCCGAACTTAACACACAAGGGGCACTCGCTCCCTTATTGCAATTGCACGCAATGAGCGTCTTACACCACGGATTTACTTCTGATTTCATGATACCTTAAAAATTGCACGTCTCATTTGCAAACTCCTTGCGGGCGGGGGAACCCAATTACACTTGCGGTATAGCTGTTCGCAGAGAATTCATAGAATTAGTTGGACATGTCCAAAATCCTCCGCACGTGCTTACAGGTCTGTGACCTCGAAATTTCGCAAGATGGACTTTTGATTCTGCACAAAATTTGGACGCAGACAGGCCGTAGGAGCCCATACAGCCGGTTGTGACCGAGGCTTAAGGTGTCCACAGATAGTTGCATTTTTATGATTACACAAAATACATCTTTGTAGTTCACAGGGTTTTGCAACAACAGGAGTTGGAGCCATTATTTATAACGAATTCATCAGTTCAGTGGCATCACTGCATCTTTAAAAAGCTTGTGACACTGTATTGATTCATGAGAGCAAGCATGCGAGTTCCTACATACCAAGGCTATTCTTAGAATGGGTATTTATCACTGTGTTCTGACTGAGGCCTCCAATATAAACTGTGGATACGGTGCGTCACTGGTTTCATTCAGAGTGGCTCACATTGGCTCATTATCTGGTATAATGAAAACTGCATTAAAAGGTTTTCAGCTGGATTTAAAAGGCTTCTTAGCTGACAGAATTAAAACTGGGTCACATTTCTACCTTGATATGGCCTTGACTTTGAACATTCTGATGTGTATTGAATTGTTTTTTATGACTAGTTTCACAGAGATTTGTAGGAGTAGAAGCATTATCATTCTGTGACTGGGGTCTTCATTTTGTCAAAATTCTGTGGTTTCCTATTGTGTTGTTATATAGTGCATTCTCTATCAAGTGAAACAGATGGGAATACTTCAGGGCATGTAGACAGACGATGATGATGATGATGATGATGGTGATGATGTAAGATAGAAGCAAGGGGTGCTGGTCCCTTGCCTGTGTCCTTGGAGGAGTGGCACTCCTGCATCTCCGCCTTCAATCTCTCCATTTCTTTCTCCAGCTCACAGTATCGCCTCTGTGCTTCATGTAACTGTCTGGTGAACAAAGAAATAAACACTGTAAGTTTCATCACACCCTCTTACTGTTTTATTTCTTCAGTTGAGCTCAAGGCACTGGGATGGTGTAATGCAAATTTATTGAATGCTTGTCTTTGAAAGTTAGCAACAGGATAAAAAAAAAACTCCTTAAAATTTGATAAGAGTAATTTTATGCATCAGTTTCTAGTAGAGAAACAGAGTGCCGACACATGCACAATTATTTCCATTATTGGCCAAGAGCCTCGAACCTTACCCTGCATGTTTATCAATGCTTACCTTTCCTGATTTACTTAACTAGCCTCTCAAATCAGTCAATTTTTAAAACTTTTCTTAAAAGTTCGACATTTGACAATTTAAGGAGTGGAATTTGAAGGTTGATGTAGTTTAAGATCTTTTTACAGTGTTCTACTGATTCATTGGTGTCAAATCGCTTAACTTCAGATCCTCAGTCAGCTGCTAGATGCACCAGTGGTTGCTGAGTGTTAACACAAGGTGGAACAGCTCGGGAACTGTCTCAGTTGACAAGTTATAATTATGATGCTTGATCTGTCTTACAATCCAACAAGTCAAATTAAACCAAATTGGACATTGAAGTTCTACGATTGTTGCAGTGCTCAAATGGTTACACATTTGAGTTTTTTTTTTTTCTATTATCTCAATGAAAGGACCAAACAGTAACCTCCTTTGACTTCTTACTTTTTACCTTAGAAATGAGCAGAATGTGTATGGGGGACCCATACTTTTACATAAACATGTACATATTGACCCAAAATCTGTTTTTGAGTTTTCTAGAGAACTGTGTTCTTCCTGTATGGGACACCTGTACCTGATATTTGGAAGCCCACACACTTAATGTATTTATTTTTAAAGTAGTAGTGATTAGCAGTGACACCAGTCTGTGGATTGGATAAAGATGGCACTATGTCAGCTGATACCTCTGCAAGTCTTCAGAAAGTCCTGATATTTGGTCAGTCTCTTCTTCTTTTGTAGTGGTGTGGGTGGATGCAGTAAGACTTTGCTCTTGAGTAAACGGGAGGTCCAACGGTGCCGGCAGATTGTCTGATTCAGTGTCTGTAAGCTGCCACAGCTGGTCCTAAATTTAAAGCACAGGTAAATCAGAAACCTGCTGATCAATATTTTAGTCTGTACATGACAATTCATAACTGCGTAAAAATTTTGCATACAAGGTTATGAAGCAAGTCATACAATCTGACAAATGGATGCAAAATCTGATGCATATACAGTCTTTATGGTGATGATGTCTTACTAGTTTCTCTGATGCATTCAGATTCTCACACTCCCCAAGCTTTGTAGGGTCAGTTTGCATCATTATGTTGTGACTGCGGTCAATGGCACCCGTCTGACTATAAAAAGAGACCAATTAAACAATATGGAGAAAGCCTGCATGTAAAGGATAGTTAAAGTTGTTAATGGACATAAAACATTCATCTTAAATTTAAGTTCACCTGGTAGCAGCGTAAGAATATCCAACAAAAGCCAAGTGAATTCCTATTGGAGCTCCATCCATTATGTCACTTGGCGTCCCCTGCAGAACACAACAGATGCCAGTTTTCACACCAACAACCACCAGCTGGTCTTATTTTGGTCAGGTCATTTTGTCACAGACATTCCATGAGCCAGCTTGATGGCATGAAGTTTGTAAGGCAGATTGTTTTTCAATGCTGCTGTCTTCATGAACTTATCTAATTAAAGACAACTAAAATGCATTATTTGTATTAAAACCTGTTTTGTGTGAGATCTTTACCAGCAGAGTGCACACCGTTACACAAAATAATCGGACATTTCTTTCATTCCCCACAGAAAAGCAAACTTTGAGATAAAACAAGTCTGTAAAGACAATACCATGTCATTCAGGGTGTCGTCCAGGATGTCAAAGTTGGAGGTGTCAGTTGGATTAGAGACATCAGGCAGGAAAGGGGCATCGAGTTTATGCAGGGAACCCCAGTCTATTCCACAGAAAAAACAATGACTCCTGAAGTCACTGGATCCTTTCCTGCCTAGACGAACTTCCCTCTCACAGATGAGTCCAGTGATGAAGGAATGAGCCTTCTCTGAAACCTCAGGGCCAGAAGGAGGAAACTGAAAATACTCCTAAGGATAGCAAAAAAGATAATACAAGGAAAAAACCCTGGTGTTCCCACCACTACCCTCGATACCACTGGTAATATTTCTGCTACAACATACACCTCTGTAATTATTAAGATGTGTTGGAATATGATTTGAGTCCCACTGTGGAAAACTAAAAAAACTGCATATACTGTAGAAAGGCACACATCTACATATACATAGGGCTTGTGTCATCAAGGGGCACAGCAATGAAAAGGTGACCATCATCAGTTTACCTTTGAAATATGATGCCATTTCTCCTTATGATGCTGTGAAGAAGCAGCATATAAAGGCCAAAAGGAATGGGCCTAGGATCAAGCCTTGTGGTATTCCATGGTTAATATAATTTTTTGAGGCATATTTTTTTGTTTGAAAACTAAAAAAATGGATATGTTGTAGAAAGGAAGACATCTGCGTATACATCTATGTATATTTCAACATGGCAAACAAAAAACAAATCATGACTTCCAAAAAGCTCACTGCAGACCACTGTTATAAAACCATTTTAAAGCTTTGAGAGCTCTCAGGAGCACAGCAGCCTTATTGATTGTCTTTAGAAAGTTCAGAACCACCAGAACTCTTGTATGTACATTCAAACCGAGTTACCAAGAAGGAGGGGCCCATGTCTGGAAGGTGGCAAAGAACTGGTGGAATAAACACCTTAGCAGCACTTTGTCAGTCAGGTTTTTCTTGCAGAGCATCTAATTAGAAGCAACACATAGGACAGCTAAAAAAAAAAAAAAAGCAGCATTTAAGGTCTCTAGTACTCTGTCTGTTGAGCACCAAGCATTCTACTGTGAAGAAGGCTGATGACAGAGTCAATTAATCCAAATACATAGTGAGACCCGTCAACACAACAGTTGGCCAAATTAGTGCTAAAGTGGATTTTGGATGGGTATTGGGGCAGCTGTGCCTCAAGTGGTAAAGCAGGTTGTCCACTAATCACAAGGTTGGCAATTAAGTTCTTCACCCTTCCACATGCCAAAGTGTCCTTGGGCAAGACAATGAACCCAATTTGCTCCTAATGGCAACTATGCTGTCACTGGTGTGTGAATGTGTATGTGACTGTAAAATGCTTTGTACAACCTAACTAAGCTTAAAGAGCACTATATATGTGTTGACCATTTATCATTTTACAGGTCTAAGATTGTTGGAGAGCTGAAAATGATTGGCCTGATCTTAAGCGGATCTGTTAGAAAGAATAGGATAAATAGCCTAAATCTTATTCTGCAAAGTATGTAGAGACTTAAGCTGCTTGAGTATTCTCTCTTTCTTTATGTGTTGCCAGACTGACTCCATTACGATCAGGAAATACCTGTCTGCCGTGAAGTTTCTGCCTGTGATTAACCTTGCTGAGGCAGAATGACTCTCTCTTGCCAAGGTTATTTCATCTATCCATCCATCCATTTCCTATATGTTGTAGAGGGTTGCCTGGGGCTGGAGCCTATACCAGCTGACATAGGGTGAAAGACAGGGTACACTCTAGACTGGTTGCCAGTCCATCACAGACCCAAAATGTAACAAACCGTGACAGACAACTATACACATCACACTCACATCTATGGCCCACTTTTACTGCTCTTCATACTGTTATTGACTTGGGCCTGTTTGATTTAATTTGCAATCATGTACTGTGTTTTAAATGCCATAAATGTTTTCTATCTGTGCTTGGAAATCAAATCTATATTTATATCTATTCTGAAATGATATTATTTTCAAAAGTATAGTTTTTCTTATCAGTTGCTTGCAGAAATTATGAGAGTGTTTATGTACCTGAAAGTGAATAATCTTGGCATATGTTTCAGAGATAGACTCTGAATAGAAAGGTGTGGTCCCAAACAGCATCTCATAGGCACAGATACCTAGAGCCCACCAGTCACATTCAGGACCATAACTTCCACCTCCCTCTACTGCTCCTAAAATCTCTGGAGACAAATAGTCAGGGGTCCCAACAGCTAAGGATGAGTGAACCTGCAATGAAATCAATAGGTTGATAGATTATTTAAAGCAAAAGTAAAGTTAAAATTTTAAAAATGGTTACCTGCATTTCCAACAGTTGTTTCTTATTGTGAAAGTGACAATTGTTTGTTTTTTTAGAATTATTATTATTTATTACTCTTACCACCCCATCCTCCAGTAGCTTCAGACAGGAACCAAAGTCCCCCAATCTAATATGTCCATCAACTGTCAGGAGGATGTTGTCAGGTTTGATGTCTCTGAAAAGAAACAGTGTAAAGGGGACCACAGTC